>NC_059205.1:2016947-2041947 GCF_020615455.1 Coregonus clupeaformis | reverse complement strand
ATCGGCAGGGACTGGGAAACTGGTCAGAATTGAAGGAATGATGGATGGCGCTAAATACAGGGAAATTCTTGAGGGAAACCTGTTTCAGTCTTCCAGAGATTTGAGACTGAGGTTCACCGTCCAGCAGGACAATGACCCTAAGCATACTGCTAAAGCAACACTCGAGTGGTTTAAGGGGAAACATTTAAATGTCTTGGAATGGCCTAGTCAAAGCCCAGACCTCAATCCAATTGAGAATCTATGGTATGACTTAAAGATTGCTGTACACCAGCGGAACCCATCCAACTTGAAGGAGCTGGAGCAGTTTTGCCTTGAAGAATGGGCAGAAATGCCAGTGGCTAGATGTGCCAAGCTTATAGAGACATACCCCAAGAGACTTGCAGCTGTAATTGCTGCAAAAGGTGTCTCTACAAAGTATTGACTTTGGGGGGGTGAATAGTTATGCACGCTCAAGTTCAGTTTTTTTGTCTTATTTCTTGTTTGTTTCACACAACAACAAAAAAAATTTGCATCTTGAAAGTGGTAGGCATGTTGTGTAAATCAAATGATACAAACCCCCCCAATATCCATTTAAATTCCAGGTTGTAAGGCAACAAAATAAGAAAAATGCCAAGGGGGGTGAATACTTTCGCAAGCCACCGTATGGCCAATATACAAGGCACTCCGCGTTGCGTCGAGCGTAAGAACAGCCCTTAGCCGTGGTATATTGGCCATATACCACACCCCCTCGGGCCTTATTGCTTAATTAAACTGCGCGTCCATGACACTATCTACTTTATGTTGGTAAATACAGTCATAATTGACATCATCTAGTCAGTATATTATATTGTAATAATTGACATCATCTAGTGAGTATATTATATTGTAATAATTGACATCATCTAGTCAGTATATTATATTGTAATAATTGACATCATCTAGTCAGTATATTATATATCCGTTTTATACTATTCATCTTCTAATTACTTAATATTTTTTATTAGACTTTTTTACAATTAATATTGATTATTGTTGAGAGAGCAGTAGATAGTAGTATAATAATATAATAATATAATAATAATAATAATAATATGCCATTTAGCAGACGCTTTTATCCAAAGCGACTTACAGTCATGCGTGCATACATTTTTTGTATTTGTGTATGGGTGGTCCCGGGGATCGAACCCACTACCTTGGCGTTCCAAGCGCCGTGCTCTACCAGCTGAGCTCCAGCTAGTAGAAAGCGTTTCACCTTTTATACTGTGTGACGAAATAAAATGTGACTTGATTTTGGATTTGTGTGTCTCTGTGTAACGAAGTTAGGTTAGTGAACCGCACTCACGTGTGTTGAACTTGCCTGAGACTCAATGGCGACCCCAATGCCTAGGCTTTAGCTTAGCGGGCTAAAACAGTTTACCTGCATGTGTGAATGAGAGCGACATGACATCACTATTTTTGTGTTGCAGATTGCCGTCACCTGATTCGCCGGTGCCTCGCTGTCAGTCCAGACGACCGGCCAACCCTGGAGCAGTTACAACAACACCCCTGGATGCAATAGAACAGACTACTACTGATTTCACATCTTGGAAATATTTAATCTATAATGTCCTAAATAAACATTGTCAGCATTCCTATTTGTGTCATGTCATCCCTGACTGATAGTAGATGAAATTATATAGCAGGGGAATTAAAATCTTTCCCTACGAGTTCCAGACTACTGCAGGTTTTCTGTTCTACCTGATAATGAATTACACCTACCTGGTGTCCCAGGTCTAAATCAGCACTGATTTGAGGGGAAGGATGGGAAAATAAATCAGTGGAACTGGCTTCGAGGTCCATATTTGAATTTGAGGGGTATATGGTGTTGATAAATAGGAGAGTTAGTTATTTATCGTCTTTTTGAGGCATCAGAGTCCACCCACCACTGGGTGGCGCTATTTTTACAGGAACATCACACTGAAGTTTGACGGGAGCTTTGAGTGAGTTGTAGCTGTGTCAGCCATCGACTGATATACAGTATGCTTCAGGAAGGTTGGCTAACTTGACTTCTTAACGTTCATAGCAACGGTAGCGTACATGTAGAACTAAATGACCTACATTGAGATCAATTTCTCTCAGCCAATCATCAGTCATTTGTGTAATTGCTGTGCTTGTTGAATGTCCTTCTTTATAAGCATGCTGAAAGTTTGTTGTCAATTTGTTTACTGTAAAATAGCATTGTATCTGGTCAAACACCATTTTTTCCAATAATTTACTAAGGGTTGGTAACAGGCTAATTGGTCGGCTATTTGAGCCAGTAAAGGGGGCTTTACTATTCTTAGGTAGCGGAATGACTTTTGCTTCCCTCCAGGCCTGAGGGGGCACACTTTCTAGTAGGCTTAGATTGAAGAGATGGCAAATAGGAGTGGCAATATCTTCCGCTATTATCCTCAGTCATTTTCCATCCAAGTTGTCAGACCCCGGTGGCTTGTCATCGTTGATAGACAACAATAATTTTTTCACGTCTTCCACACTCACTTTACGGACTTCAAAACGACAATGCTTGTCTTTCATAATTTGGTCAGATACACTTGGATGTGTAGTGTCAGCAATTGTTGCTGGCATGTCATGTCTAAATTTGCTAATCTTGCCAATGAAAAAAATCCTTAAAGTAGTTGGCAATATCAGTTGGTTTTGTGATGAATAAGCCATCTGAATCAATGAATGATGGAGCTGAGTTTGCCTTTTTTCCCAAAATGTCAGTTAAGGTGCTCCAAAGCTTTTTACTATCATTCTTTGTCATTTATCTTTGTTTCATAGTGTAGTTTCTTCTTCTTTTTATTCAGTTTAGTCACATGATTTCTCAATTTGCAATACGTTTGCCAATCGGTTGTGCAGCCAGACTTATTTGCCATTCCTTTTGCCTCATCCCTCTCAACCCATACAACTTTTCAATTCCTCATCAATCCACGGGGATTTCAATTGTTTTTATAGTCATTTTCTTAATGGGTGCATGCTTATTAGTAACTGGAACAAGCAATTTCATGACTGGAATAAGCCTGATGAAAGCCAGTCAATATTTAAATCACCCAGAAAGTATACCTCTCTATTGATATCACATACATTATCAAGCATTTCACACGTTATCCAGATACTGACTGTTAGCACTTGGTGGTCTATAGCAGCTTCCCACCAGAATGGGCTTTAGGTGAGGCAGATGAACCTGTAGCAATGTCATTGTATTTACCCCAATTTCAGCCTTTGCCCAACCCCTTCAAAAATGCATTCAGGTGAGAAGTTGTGGGTGGGGCATAAACAAGGTCCGCCCACTAACATACAAGGTGTGCCACAAATGCACTGGCTGGCTAGGCTTCCTAGACCTTTCCATTCCAAATGATTGACTGAAATTAACTTAGTGATGACATATACTGTGTTAATAACTTTTTAATTATAGGTGCATGCTAGACGACGCACCCTGCATAAAGCTCAGACCTATTTGTTCCATTGCAGTTGTCTCTGTCTGTGTAAGGGAACCCCCCTACCAGATCCCAACACTTTCTCACTAAAGCATACTTACCAGAAGACCACTGATAGAAGGCCACTGAGAGAAGGCCACTGAGAGAAGGACACTGAGAGAAGGCCACTGAGAGAAGGCCACTGAGAGAAGGCCACTGAGAGAAGGCCACTGAGAGAAGGCCACTGATAGAAGGCCACTGATAGAAGGCCACTGATAGAAGGCCACTGAGAGAAGGCCACTGAGAGAAGGCCACTGATAGAAGGCCACTGAGAGAAGGCCACTGATAGAAGGCCACTGAGAGAAGGCCACTGAGAGAAGGACACTGATAGAAGGCCACTGAGAGAAGGCCACTGAGAGAAGGCCACTGAGAGAAGGACACTGATAGAAGGCCACTGAGAGAAGGCCACTGATAGAAGGCCACTGAGAGAAGGACACTGATAGAAGGCCACTGAGAGAAGGCCACTGAGAGAAGGCCACTGATAGAAGGCCACTGAGAGAAGGCCACTGAGAGAAGGCCACTGAGAGAAGGCCACTGAGAGAAGGCCACTGAGAGAAGGCCACTGATAGAAGGCCACTGATAGAAGGCCACTGAGAGAAGGCCACTAAGAGAAGGCCACTGATAGAAGGCCACTGATAGAAGGACACTGATAGAAGGCCACTGAGAGAAGGCCACTGAGAGAAGGCCACTGATAGAAGGCCACTGATAGAAGGCCACTGAGAGAAGGCCACTGAGAGAAGGCCACTGATGTTAAATATGTCTCTGGACATTTAGCTCACAGTGGTAAGGTGCCGAGTTCCTGACATCTATTGCCACTTGCGGTGGAAGTTCGAATCCCCCATGGGGCACAAAATAAAATGTAGCTCACATTTATTGCGGAATTGTGTTGGGAAGAAAAATTGTAATCATCACCGTGAAAGTTAAGATTAGGGGCTCAATTCAATCCAACCCGCATTGCAGTATTTACGCAGTGGCTCTTTTTCCAATGGTCAAATTAACTCACAGGTTGGTCTTGGGTTCTCTATAAAAACCTACAACTACTACCAGGGCGACCACCCCCACCCCCCTCACAGGTATGCTTTCACTTTTCAGAATTAGAACTATGTGGGACCAGGATGAAAATAAAGGATACAAAAATTGGGATTAGAAACCACAATGAACTATGAGCAAACTGTTTTAGCGGACTGCGCCGGCAATCAGTCATAGTGGTTGGGAGAAAATACAACACATTAATGGTGCTTTCAAGACAACTGGGAACTTGGAAAAAAACGAGGTCAATTCAGGACGTCAGTGATCTTCAGGTCGGAGCTCTGGAAAGATGCCCTAGTTCCCAACTTGTTATTCCGAGTTGGATGACCGTTCAAAACTATTTTCCCCAGTCAAAGATCGTTTTTTTCGCCCGAGTCACGATTTCAACGGTAGAGTTGAACCGCTAGGAACAAAAAGAGATTCACTACTAAAAGACCAAAATACACTGCTCAAAAAAATTAAGGGAACACTTAAACAACACATCCTAGATCTGAATGAATTAAATAATCTTATTAAATACTTTTTTCTTTACATAGTTGAATGTGCTGACAACAAAATCACACAAAAATTATCAATGGAAATCAAATTTATCAACCCATGGAGGTCTGGATTTGGAGTCACCCTCAAAATTAAAGTGGAAAACCACACTACAGGCTGATCCAACTTTGATGTAATGTCCTTAAAACAAGTCAAAATGAGGCTCAGTAGTGTGTGTGGCCTCCACGTGCCTGTATGACCTCCCTACAACGCCTGGGCATGCTCCTGATGAGGTGGCGAATGGTCTCCTGAGGGATCTCCTCCCAGACCTGGACTAAAGCATCCGCCAACTCCTGGACAGTCTGTGGTGCAACGTGGCGTTGGTGGATGGAGCGAGACATGATGTCCCAGATGTGCTCAATTGGATTCAGGTCTGGGGAACCGGCGGTCCATAGCATCAATGCCTTCCTCTTGCAGGAACTGCTGACACACTCCAGCCACATGAGGTCTAGCATTGTCTTGCATTAGGAGGAACCCAGGGCCAACCGCACCAGCATATGGTCTCACAAGGGGTCAGAGGATCTCATCTCGGTACCTAATGGCAGTCAGGCTACCTCTGGCGAGCACATGGAGGGCTGTGCGGCCCCCCAAAGAAATGCCACCCCACACCATGACTGACACACCGCCAAACCGGTCATGCTGGAGGATGTTGCAGGCAGCAGAACGTTCTCCACGGCGTCTCCAGACTCTGTCACGTCTGTCACATGTGCTCAGTGCGAATTTGCCAATCTTGGTGTTCTCTGGCAAATGCCAAACGTCCTGCACGGTGTTGGGCTGTAAGCACAACCCCCACCTGTGGACGTCGGGCCCTCATACCACCCTCATGGAGTCTGTTTCTGACCGTTTGAGCAGACACATGCACATTTGTGGCCTGCTGGAGGTCATTTTGCAGGGCTCTGGCAGTGCTCCTCCTGCTCCTCCTTGCACAAAGGCGGAGGTAGCGGTCCTGCTGCTGGGTTGTTGCCCTCCTACGGCCTCCTCCACGTCTCCTGATGTACTGGCCTGTCTCCTGGTAGCGCCTCCATGCTCTGGACACTACGCTGACAGACACAGCAAACCTTCTTGCCACAGCTCGCATTGATGTGCCATCCTGGATGAGCTGCACTACCTGAGCCACTTGTGTGGGTTGTAGACTCCGTCTCATGCTACCACTAGAGTGAAAGCACCGCCAGCATTCAAAAGTGACCAAAACATCAGCCAGGAAGCATAGGAACTGAGAAGTGGTCTGTGGTCACCACCTGCAGAACCACTCCTTTATTGGGGGTGTCTTGCTAATTGCCTATAATTTCCACCTGTTGTCTATTCCATTTGCACAACAGCATGTGAAATGTATTGTCAATTAGTGTTGCTTCCTAAGTGGACAGTTTGATTTCACAGAAGTGTGATTGACTTGGAGTTACATTGTGTTGTTTAAGTGTTCCCTTTATTTTTTTGAGCAGTGTATATCACCTAGCAACGGACTGTCAAAATGAAGACCAGAATTGACGTTTCACTATAACTAAACATCTGGTTTAACATGACGTGTTTTCTTCAAGACAGTTACTCTTTAACTTAGAGTAACTAAGTTAGTTAGTTAGTTAGTTAGTGTAATTGAGATGAAACAGTCTCCGAGGTGCAACGCATGTCTAGGACACAAATAAATATTGGATGCAGCTATGGTGGTACTAGCTAACTCATGTCTGACTACAACAGTGTACTAACTAGCGGCAACAAACTCAACCCAACCCAGGGCCGGCCTCCCAGAGTGGCGCAGCGGTCGCAGTGCTTGAGGCGTCACTACAGACCCGGACTCGATCCCGGGCTGTGTCCCAGCCGGCCGCGACCGGGAGACCCATGAGGCGGCGCACAATTTGCCCAGCGTCGTCCGGGTTAGGGGAGGGTTTGGCCGGTTGGGATGTCCTTGTCCCATTGCACTCTTGCAACTCCTGTGGCGGGCCGGGCGCATGCACGCTGACTTCGGTCGCCAGTTGTACGGTGTTTCCTCCGACACATTGGTGCAGCTGGCTTCCGGAATAAGCGAGCAGTGTGTCAAGAAGCAGTGCGGCTTGGCAGGGTTGTGTTTAGGAGGACGCATGGCTCTCGACCTTTGCCTCTCCCAAGTCCATACGGGAGTTGCAGCGATGGGACAAGATTGTAACTACCAATTGGATATCACGAAATTGGGGAGAAAAAGGGGTTACAAAATTAGAATTATAATAAAATATAAAAAAAATACCATAGCAAAACATGTCACAGTTGGTTACAACGTAACGGTGTAACCGGCCTGAATCTAATCCAATCTGGTGCCAGTCTGTAAAGCATAGCATAAGCTTCCAAACGAGATTACGTTATTTCTCGAGCTATGTTTATAATTGAGGGATGATGACAAAGTGCCCAGTTGGGTGCCAGACTGATCCCCTGGTCATGAACAGTTGGGTGCCAGACTGATCCCCTGGTCATGAACAGTTGGGTGCCAGACTGATCCCCTGGTCATGAACAGTTGGGTGCCAGACTGATCCCCTGGTCATGAACAGTTGGGTGCCAGACTGATCCCCTGGTCATGAACAGTTGGGTGCCAGACTGATCCCCTGGTCATGAACAGTTGGGTGCCAGACTGATCCCCTGGTCATGAACGGACTCTGGGACCTACCAGAAGGAGCAAACGTGGGTATCATAACCACTGCGATTGCAGTGGTTGAGCGACCTCCAAAAAATTGGTTCAATCACTATACACTTGCTATTTTCACACTTTGTCAGGCAAGACCTCAGAATAAATTGTGTCATGCAACACAAGTACCCTTGTGTGTCAATCTCGACTCCTATGAAAAGGACACTTCATCATGAGGCCTCTGATAGTGACCCCAGTTACTGCTCTGATGACACAGACAGCTTCATCAACAACGACAGGTAATGTGTGTTATGTGAAATGTGAAAAGTTGTATTAAAAAATACCCGGCTTGATAAACTATGTCAGGTTCTGACTAAGAGAGTGAAAAACTAACGGTCGACTAGTAAAGCTCAAACCAAGTTTATTCACCCACTGGGTCACACAGCTGAAAAGACAAAGACATGTTCCCACCAGCACAACTACAGTGGGGGAAAAAAGTATTTAGTCAGCCACCAATTGTGCAAGTTCTCCCACTTAAAAAGATGAGAGAGGCCTGTAATTTTCATCATAGGTACACGTCAACTATGACAGACAAAATGAGAATTTTTTTCTCCAGAAAATCACATTGTAGGATTCACTTCTGGTGTATAAACCAGACTGAGGATAACTGATCATTAACAATCACATGTTCTGCCAGTATTTACATGTCCTGCATTCCTCTCTCTCCTTCCGTGACATGATTAAGGATATTTCTAGTTTATAAGTCAGAACCCATCAGTGCAAATAGTTAAAGTACAAAAGGGAAAATAAATCAACATAAATATGGGTTGTATTTACAACGGTGTTTGTTCTGTAGTGTCTGAGGGTCTAGGATTGTGCTGACGTTTGCAAAAGTGTGTTAGAGGAACTTGGCTCTGCTTCCGGAAACATCTGGAAAATATTACTAAATTCCTGGAAAAGAGGATATGGGAAGATATGTGAAAAGCCAGGGATTGGTGTATTAAAATCACGCCATACTATGTCACATAGGATATAAATACCATGTCTTAAACAAAGGACTGGGAGAGAGACAACATATGGGATCAACAGATTGGCCGTTTCTCTCCAGATATAACTGCAGATATCTGTAAATTAATACTGTGAACTTTGATACAATAAATCTTTATAATCAAAGAACAGTGTAAGCGGACTTCTTATCATCACAGCATAATTAGCAACGTTGTCTTGGAAACCACAGTTCTTAACTGGTTGTCTTGTGGCTGTCACGATCGTCTAATGAGGGAGACCAAGGCGCAGCGTTGCGAGTGAACATATTCTATTTATTTAAATGCTCACACGAACAAAACAATAAACAACGAATGCGTGACGTCTATGGTTCAACACGAACACACACGAACAAAATCCCACAACCCGAAAGAAAAACAGACAGATTAAATATGGCTCCCAATCAGAGACAACCAGCCGACAGCTGACACTCGTTGCCTCTGATTGGGAGTCACACCGGCAAACATAGAAAATAGACAACCTAGAACACCCACCAAAGAAACAGAAAACATAGAATGAACACACCCTGGCTCAACATAATGAGTCCCCGAGCCAGGGTGTGACAGTGGCAACAGGTCAGACATCTCGCTGCTGTGATTGCACACTGTGGTATTCCACCGAATACATACAGGAGTTTATCAAAATTGGATTTGCTTTCGAATTCTTTGTGGATCTGCGTAATCTGAGGAAAATATGTGTCTCTAAAATGGTCACACATTTGGCAGGAGGTTAGGAAGGGCAGGAGGTTAGGAAGGGCAGGAGGTTAGGAAGGGCAGGAGGTTAGGAAGGGCAGGAGGTTAGGAAGGGCAGGAGGTTAGGAAGGGCAGGAGGTTAGGAAGTGCAGCTCAGTTTCCACCTCATTTTACATTTACATTTTAGTCATTTAGCTCTTATCCAGAGCGAGTTAGTGAGTGCATAATTATTTATTTTTTCCCCATTCTGCGAAGTGAGCGGAGTTACATTTTGTGGGCAGTGTGCACATAGCCTGTCTTCTCTTGAGAGCCAGGTCTGCCTACGGTGGCCTTTCTCAATAGCAAGGCTATGCTCACTGAGTCTGTACATAGTCAAAGCTTTCCTTCATTTTGGGTCAGTCACAGTGGTCAGGTATTCTGCCACTGTGTACTCTCTGTTTAGAGCCAAATAGCATTCTAGTTTGCTCTTTTTTTTTGTTAATTCTTTCCAATGTGTCAAGTAATTCTCTTTTTGTTTTCTCATGATTTGGTTGGGTCTAATTGTGTTGCTGTCCTGGGGCACTGTGGGGTCTGTTTGTGTTTGTGAACAGAGCCCCAGGACCAGCTTGCTTAGGGGACTCTTCTCCAGGTTCATCTCTCTGTAGGTGATGGCTTTGTTATGGAAGGTTTGAGAATCGCTTCCTTTTAGGTGGTTGTAGAATTTAACGGCTCTTTTCTGAATTTTGATAATTAGTGGGTATCGGCCTAATTCTGCTCTGCGTGCATTATTTGGTGTTTTACGTTGTACACTGAGGATATTTTTTGCAGAATTCTGCATACAGAGTCTCAATTTGGTGTTTGTCCCATTTTGTTAATTCTTGGTTGGTGAGCGGACCCCAGACCTCACAACCATAAAGGGCAATGGGTTCTATAACTGATTCAAGTATTTTTAGCCAGATCCTAATTTTATGTTCCTTTTGATGGCATAGAAGGCCCTTCTTGCCTTGTCTCTCAGATCGTTCACAGCTTTGTGGAAGTTACCTGTGGCGCTGATGTTTAGGCCGAGGTATGTATAGTTTTTTGTGTGCCCTAGGGCAACGGTGTCTAGATGGAATTTGTATTTGTGGTCCTGGCAACTGGACCTTTTTTGGAACATCATTATGACAGAATCTGTGCAGAAGATCTAGGTGCTGCTGTAGGCCCTCTTTGGTTGGTGACAGAAGCACAAGATCATCAGCAAACAGTAGACATTTGACTTCAGATTCTAGTAGGGTGAGGCCGGTTGCTGCAGAAGTGTCCGGAGACACTTGATACCCTACCTCTTTAAGGAATACCTGGTATTCCCTAAATAATAATACACCTAATACCTGGTATTCTCTTTAATAAAGACACCTAATACCTGGTATTCAAGTGTCTCCGGAAGGTGGTCAGTGACTCCGCTGTCCTGGCGTCGTGGGGGAGCTTGTTCCACCATTGGGGTGCCAAAGCAGCGAATAGCTTTGACTGGGCTGAGCGGGAACTGTGCTTCCGTAGAGGTAGGGGAGCTAGCAGGCCAGAGGTGGATGAACGTAGTGCCCTCGTTTGGGTGTAGGGTCTGATCAGAGCCTGAAGGTAAGGAGGTGTCGTTCCCCTCACAGCTCCGTAGGCAAGCACCATGGTCTTGTAGTAGATGCGAGCCTCAACTTGAAGCCAGTGGAGTGTGCGGAGGAGTGGGGTGACATGAGAGAAATTGGGAAGGTTGAACACTAGACGGGCTGCGGCGTTCTGGATGAGTTGTAGGGGTTTAATGACACAGGCAGGGAGCCCAGCCAACAGCGAGTTGCAGTAATCCAGACGGGAGATGACAAGATGACAAGTGCCTGGATTAGGACCTGGCCGCTTTCTGTGTAAGGTAGGGTGGTACTCTGCGAATGTTGTAGAGCATGAACCTGCAGGATCAGGTCACCGCTTTGATGTTAGCGGAGAACGACAGGGTGTTGTCCAGGGTCACGCCAAGGTTCTTTGCACTCTGGGAGGAGGAGTTGTCAACCGTGATGGCAAGAATGCAGCCGACTCACTGTCACGGTTGACTCTGAACCCTCCGGCATCTCTACACTACGGGGACGACCACATCTACTACGTAGCCAAACACGCAGTGCCGTGTGCATTCACCCCCCGAGAGAGAGCTGGAAGAAATGTCAGCCATGGACCCAGTTCTAGCTACTGTACGAACAAGCATCAGACAGGGTACAGACGTGTTCAAGAAGAACTCGCTACTGTTGGACAGATAGTTATACGAGGCAACCGCTTGATCACGCCACGAGCAGCTCAGAAACAGACTTTGATGTTAGCATCAGGGGATAGTAAAAACAGAAGTGTGGCCAAACATTGATAAAGATGTTGAACTGCTGGTGAAGTCCTGTCCAGCATGTCAAGTCAATAGCACACCACCAAAGCAGGTCCCCACAGTCAGAACAGAGCTACCAACTAAACCATGGCAGATCCTAAACCGCATCACCACCGCCACTATAATAGGAAGAGGGCCATTGACATTTGTGTGGGTCGTTTCCAACAGGAGAACACCTCCTGGTTACAACAGACTACTACTCAAGATGGGTTGATGTGAGTATCCTAAACCGCATCACCACCGCCACTATAACAGGAAGAGGGCCATGTGACATGTTTATTTTGTGAAACCGTCGATACAACCACAGTCAGAACAATGGACTACAAGTGACAGAGACACTGTCACTTGTAGTCCAGGCAGAGCCTGACACACTGCCCAGACAAGTGCCTGCACGGTACCGGAGCGCCAAGTCTAGGTCCAAAAGGCTTCTCAACAGCTTCTACCCCCAAGCCATAAGACTCCTGAACAGCTAATCATGGCTACCCGGACTATTTGCACTGCCCCCCCACGCCATCCTTTTTACGCTGCTGCTACTCTGTTAATTATTTATGCATAGTCACTTTAACTCTACCCACATGTACATATTACCTCAATTACTTCGACTAGCCGGTGCCCCCGCACATTGACTCTGTACCGGTACCCCCCCGTATATAGCCTCCCTACTGTTATTTTATTTTACTGCTGCTCTTTAGTTATTTGCTTTAATTTTTTTACTTAACACTTTTTTTATAAAAAAAAAAAATGCATTGTTGGTTAAGGTAAGTAAGCATTTCACTGTAAAGTCCACACCTGTTGTATTCGGCGCATGTGGCAAATAACATTTGATTTGATTTGATCATCAAGATTTATTTGATATATTCGCCTTTGGGAATATTTGATCAATAGATTGTTATGACATCACCTTTCAGAGTTGTGTGCCCATAGAGATAAATGAATCAATCAATTATATCTCTTTACCTCTGATAAATCAATGTGTTTATCTTTGATCGTGACTCTGTAGCTCAGCTGGTAGAGCACGGCGCTTGTAACGCCAAGGTAGTGGGTTCGATCCCCGGGACCACCCATACACAAAAATGTATGCACGCACGACTGTAAGTCGCTTTGGATAAAAGCGTCTGCTAAATGGCATATTATTTATTATTACTCTCAGTGTTCTACACATTGGAACGTCCTGTAGATTTAGGGGTGAGGTTAGGGGTTAGAAGCCTCGTCCCTCTGTACTTTCTGAGTCTCAGGTAAGGATCATTAGAATTGGAATGTTAGGGTTCTACTCTCACCTGCCTCCATTATGACATCACGTTGAGCTCAGAGTGTTGCTGCTCTCATTGGCTCTCTGGTCTACCTCCATTATGACATCACTGTGAGGTCACAGCAGGGGTGTTTCAGACAGTAAGTGGGTGTGCCTGTAAGCATTTGAATCACAGACTCGGAGAGATGGAAGAGAAAGGAGACATGACTACAGGCCCGGCATGTGAAGGCAAGAATACAACACCCTTACTTCTATAGGCTACTGTTACCTTTAAAAGGCTCTCTCCCTTTTACTCTCTCTCCTTTACTCTCTCTCTCCTTTACTCTCTCTCTCCTTTACTCTCTCTCTCTCCTTTACTTTCTTTCTACTTTACTCTCTCTCTGCGTTACTCTCTCTGCTTTACTCTCTCTCTCCTTTACTCTCTCTGCTTTACTCTCTCTCTCCTTTACTCTCTCTCTGCTTTACTCTCTCTGCTTTACTCTCTATCTGCTTTACTCTCTCTGCTTTACTCTCTCTCTGCTTTACTCTCTCTGCTTTACTCTCTCTGCTTTACTCTCTCTACTTTACGCTCTCTCTGCTTTACTCTCTCTCTGCTTTACTCTCTCTCTGCTTTACTCTCTCTGCTTTACTCTCTCTGCTTTACTCTCTCTGCTTTACTCTCTCTCTGCTTTACTCTCTCTGCTTTACTCTCTCTCTCCTTTACTCTCTCTCTGCTTTACTCTCTCTCTCTCTGCTTTACTCTCTCTGCTTTACTCTCTCCTAGTGGCGGTCAGTGCCATTTATGATGATGTCATTCATATTCCATTCACCCAGTTAAATGTAACATCAATAGGTTTAGGCTACTACATGATACTCAAATTTCCCTATACCCATCATGAGCTTGCTGCAACCTAGCCTATGAATTAAAGTTTACAACAGGTTGAGAGAACAATTTTGAGATGACAGACAGTGACACATTCAATACCGCTTGGCACTCTCTCGCCTGCATCTAGCTGATCTAGGGTGTAATCATTAGTCCAACAGTTGCAAACAAGAGTTTCTATTGGACAAATTCAGGTATTTTTTATCCCCGTTTCGTTTGCTTCCGTTTAAGAAACGTTTTTTAACAGAATCGGCGGAATGAAGACACCCCTGATCACTCAGCCACGTTGTATTCCTTCTAGCCCCTCTCCTCCTCTCACCTTCCCTTCGCCTTCTAGCCCCTCTCCTCCTCTCACCTTCCCTTCGCCTTCTAGCCCCTCACCTTCCCTTCGCCTTCTAGCCCCTCTCCTCCTCTCACCTTCCCTTCGCCTTCTAGCCCCTCTCCTCCTCTCACCTTCCCTTCGCCTTCTAGCCCCTCTCCTCCTCTCACCTTCACTTCGCCTTCTAGCCCCTCTCCTCCTCTCACCTTCCCTTCGCCTTCTAGCCCTCTCCTCCCTCACCTTCACCTTCGCCTTCTAGCCCCTCTCCTCCTCTCACCTTCCCTTCGCCTTCTAGCCCCTCTCCTCCTCTCACCTTCCCTTCGCCTTCTAGCCCCTCTCCTCCCCTCACCTTCCCTTCGCCTTCTAGCCCCTCTCCTCCACTCACCTTCCCTTCGCCTTCTAGCCCCTCTCCTCCCCTCACCTTCCCTTCGCCTTCTAGCCTCTCTCCTCCCCTCACCTTCCCTTCACCTTCTAGCCCCTCTCCTCCCCTCACCTTCCCTTCGCCTTCTAGCCCCTCTCCTCCTCTCACCTTCCCTTCGCCTTCTAGCCCCTCTCCTCCTCTCACCTTCCCCTTCGCCTTCTAGCCCCTCTCCTCCTCTCACCTTCCCTTCGCCTTCTAGCCCCTCTCCTCCTCTCACCTTCCCTTCGCCTTCTAGCCCCTCTCCTCCTCTCACCTTCCCTTCGCCTTCTAGCCCCTCTCCTCCCCTCACCTTCCCTTCGCCTTCTAGCCCCTCTCCTCCCCTCACCTTCCCTTCGCCTTCTAGCCCCTCTCCTCCCCTCACCTTCCCTTCGCCTTCTAGCCCCTCTCCTCCCCTCACCTTCCCCTTCGCCTTCTAGCCCCTCTCCTCCTCTCACCTTCCCTTCACCTTCTAGCCCCTCTCCTCCCCTCACCTTCCGTTCGCCTTCTAGCCCCTCTCCTCCCCTCACCTTCCCTTCGCCTTCTAGCCCCTCTCCTCCCCTCACCTTCCCTTCGCCTTCTAGCCCCTCTCCTCCCCTCACCTTCCCTTCCCCTTCTAGCCCCTCTCCTCCTCTCACCTTCCCTTCGCCTTCTAGCCCCTCTCCTCCCCTCACCTTCCCTTCGCCTTCTAGCCCCTCTCCTCCCCTCACCTTCCCTTCGCCTTCTAGCCCCTCTCCTCCCCTCACCTTCCCTTCGCCTTCTAGCCCCTCTCCTCCCCTCACCTTCCCTTCGCCTTCTAGCCCCTCTCCTCCCCTCACCTTCCCTTCCCTTCGCCTTCTAGCCCCTCTCCTCCCTCACCTTCCCTTCGACTTCTAGCCCCTCTCCTCCCCTCACCTTCCCTTCGCCTTCAGCCCCTCTCCTCCTCTCACCTTCCCTTCGCCTTCTAGCCCCTCTCCTCCCCTCACCTTCCCTTCGCCTTCTAGCCCCTCTCCTCCCCTCACCTTCCCTTCGCCTTCTAGCCCTCTCTCCTCCCTCACCTTCCCTTCGCCTTCTAGCCCCTCTCCTCCCCTCACCTTCCCTTCGCCTTCTAGCCCTCTCCTCCCTCACCTTCCCTTCGCCTTCTAGCCCCTCTCCTCCCCTCACCTTCCCTTCGCCTTCTAGCCCCTCTCCTCCCCTCACCTTCCCTTCGCCTTCTAGCCCCTCTCCTCCCCTCACCTTCCCTTCGCCTTCCTAGCCCCTCTCCTCCCCCTCACCTTCCCTTCGCCTTCTAGCCCCTCTCCTCCCCTCACCTTCCCTTCGCCTTCTAGCCCTCTCCTCCCCTCACCTTCCTTCGCCTTCTAGCCCCTCTCCTCCCCTCACCTTCCCTTCGCCTTCCTAGCCCCTCTCCTCCCCTCACCTTCCCTTCGCCTTCTAGCCCCTCTCCTCCCCTCACCTTCCCTTCGCCTTCTAGCCCCTCTCCTCCTCTCACCTTCCCTTCGCCTTCTAGCCCCTTCCTCTCACCTTCCCTTCCCTAGCCCCTCTCCTCCTCTCACCTTCCTTCGCCTTCTAGCCCCTCTCCTCCCCTCACCTTCCCTTCGCCTTCTAGCCCCCTCTCCTCCCCTCACCTTCCCTTCGCCTTCTAGCCCCTCTCCTCCCCCTCACCTTCCCCTTCGCCTTCTAGCCCCTCTCCTCCCCTCACCTTCCCTTCACCTTCTAGCCCCTCTCCTCCTCACCTCACCTTCCCTTCGCCTTCTAGCCCCTCTCCTCCCCTCACCTTCCTTCGCCTTCTAGCCCCTCTCCCTCCTCTCACCTTCCCTTCGCCTTCTAGCCCCTCTCCTCCCCTCACCTTCCCTTCGCCTTCAGCCCCTCTCCTCCCTCTCACCTTCCCTTCGCCTTCTAGCCCCTCTCCTCCTCTCACCTTCCCTTCGCCTTCTAGCCCCTCTCCTCCCCTCACCTTCCCTTCGCCTTCTAGCCCCTCTCCTCCTCTCACCTTCCCTTCGCCTTCTAGCCCCTCTCCTCCCCTCACCTTCCCTTCGCCTTCTAGCCCCTCTCCTCCCCTCACCTTCCCTTCGCCTTCTAGCCCCTCTCCCCCCCTCACCTTCCCTTCGCCTTCTAGCCCCTCTCCTCCCCTCACCTTCCCTTCGCCTTCTAGCCCCTCTCCTCCTCTCACCTTCCCTTCGCCTTCTAGCCCCTCTCCTCCTCCACACCTTCCCTTCGCCTTCTAGCCCCTCTCCTCCCCTCACCTTCCCTTCGCCTTCTAGCCCCTCTCCTCCTCTCACCTTCCCTTCGCCTTCTAGCCCCTCTCCTCCCCTCACCTTCCCTTCGCCTTCTAGCCCCTCTCTCCTCCTTCACCTTCCCTCCCTTCTAGCCCCTCTCCTCCTCTCACCTTCCCTTCGCCTTCTAGCCCCTCTCCTCCCCTCACCTTCCCTTCGCCTTCAGCCCCTCTCCTCCCCTCACCTTCCCTTCGCCTTCTAGCCCCTCTCCTCCCCTCTCACCTTCCCTTCGCCTTCTAGCCCCTCTCCTCCCCTCACCTTCCCTTCGCCTTCTAGCCCCTCTCCTCCCCCTCACCTTCCCTTGCCTTCTAGCCCCTCTCCTCCCCTCACCTTCCCTTCGCCTTAGCCCTCTCCTCCTCTCACCTTCCCTTCGCCTTCTAGCCCCTCTCCTCCCTCTCACCTTCCCTTCGCCTTCTAGCCCCTCTCCTCCTCTCACCTTCCCTTCGCCTTCTAGCCCCTCTCCTCCCCTCACCTTCCCTTCGCCTTCTAGCCCCTCTCCTCCCCTCACCTTCCCTTCGCCTTCTAGCCCCTCTCCTCCTCCCACCTTCCCTTCGCCTTCTAGCCCCTCTCCTCCCCTCACCTTCCCTTCACCTTCTAGCCCCTCTCCTCCTCTCACCTCACCTTCCCTTCGCCTTCTAGCCCCTCTCCTCCCCTCACCTTCCCTTCGCCTTCTAGCCCCTCTCCTCCCCTCACCTTCCCTTCGCCTTCTAGCCCCTCTCCTCCTCTCACCTTCCCTTCGCCTTCTAGCCCCTCTCCTCCCCTCACCTTCCCTTCGCCTTCTAGCCCCTCTCCTCCTCTCACCTTCCTTCGCCTTCTAGCCCCTCTCCTCCCCTCACCTTCCCTTCGCCTTCTAGCCCCTCTCCTCCCCTCACCTTCCCTTCCCTTCCCTAGCCCCTCTCCTCCCCTCACCTTCCCTTCGCCTTCTAGCCCTCTCCTCCCCCCTCACCTTCCCTTCGCCTTCTAGCCCCTCTCCTCCCTCACCTTCCCTTCGCCTTCTAGCCCCTCTCCTCCCCCTCACCTTCCCTTCGCCTTCTAGCCCCTCTCCTCCTCTCACCTTCCCTTCGCCTTCTAGCCCCTCTCCTCCTCTCACCTTCCCTTCGCCTTCTAGCCCCTCTCCTCCCCTCACCTTCCCTTCGCCTTCTAGCCCCTCTCCTCCTCTCACCTTCCCTTCGCCTTCTAGCCCCTCTCCTCCCCTCACCTTCCCTTCGCCTTCTAGCCCCTCTCCTCCTCTCACCTTCCCTTCGCCTTCTAGCCCCTCTCCTCCTCTCACCTTCCCTTCGCCTTCTAGCCCCTCTCCTCCTCTCACCTTCCCTTCGCCTTCTAGCTCCTCTCCTCCTCTCACCTTCCCTTCGCCTTCTAGCCCCTCTCCTCCTCTCACCTTCCCTTCGCCTTCTAGCCCCTCTCCTCCTCTCACCTTCCCTTCGCCTTCTAGCCCCTCTCCTCCCCTCACCTTCCCTTCGCCTTCTAGCCCCTCTCCTCCTCTCACCTTCCCTTCGCCTTCTAGCCCCTCTCCTCCTCTCGCCTTCCCTTCGCCTTCTAGCCCCTCTCCTCCTCTCACCTTCCCTTCGCCTTCTAGCTTAATCCCTCCCTGGTCAGTTCACTCCAGCATTGTTTCCCAACTTTGATCGTTCCGCCCAATTCTTCGTCTTGAGTCACTTTGTTTGTTTTTAATGGTGGCGTAATCTAACTTCTTCTCCTGTTATCACTCAGCTTTTGGAAACAATAGTGGTGTGAATATAACAGAGCCATTTCTGTTTTAACCCTTTAATTGGTTCTTAATCCATAGGCGTATAGGCGTTTCTACAGCATGCATGATTCATATAAATGATTTGTTATGTTGTCCGCCCTTACGTGAGACAGAGTAGTTAACTAAAATTCTCCAATAATAGTCAGTAAGCAGTTACACCGGTGGGCCCCGGTGGCAATAAATTAATCAAACCAAAAGATGACCTTGACTTGGAAGAGTTCCAGTGTTGTGTTGGATAGTCATAGCCAGCTAGCTAACATAGCATCCCTCTGTTGGAGCCGGGTGTTTGAGTAGGCTAAACTAGCTAGCTGCATTTGCTAGCTAAGTAAGTGAAACTGAAAGTGAAGAAAAAAAATCACGAAATCTCTCTCTCTATTTCTCTCTTGCTTCTCCTTCATTTTGGAAGAAATTAATTTGTTCAAAACTGTTCAACTATTGTCTCTTTCTCTTTGAGTCAATTACTCACCACATTTTATGCACTGCAGTGCTAGCTAGCTGTAGCTTATGCTTTCAGTACTAGATTCATTCTCTGATCCTTTGATTGGGTGGACAACATGTCAGTTCATGCTGCAAGAGCTCTGATAGGTTGGAGGACATCCTCCGGAAGTTGTCTTAATTCCTGTGTAAGTCTATGGAAGCTAGCTGTCCTCCGGCTTCAATCAATTATTTGGAGACGTGATTATATTTAGTATAGTTTTATCTAAAAAGGATAACTTATTCATTGTTTTAAGAATTTTAAAATATGAAATTCACTGAGGAGGATGGTCCTCCCCTTCCTCCTCTGAGGAGTCTCTCTCTCTCTCTCTCTCTCTCTCTCTCTCTCTCTCTCTCTCTCTCTCTCTCTCTCTCTCTCTCTCTCTCTCTCTCTCTCTCTCTCTCTCTCTCTCTCTCTCTCTCTCTCTCTCTCTCTCTCTCTCTCTCTCTCTCTCTCTCTCTCTCTCTCTCTCTCTCTCTCCTCTCTCTGCATGCTGGGAGTGTTTGGTGCGTGCTGGGAATTGTTTGAGTGAGTGCTAAGTGCGAGTGTTGTGTAGAGTTAGATATCCTGGGTTTTCCTTTTCTTGGTGATATCCTTTTTTCTTCTATGCATGATTAAGATTATTATTTCTATTTTTTTGTTGTGGTAGAATTAAGTATATTGTTTTAGGTTTCAAATTACCCTAATTTTGGTGGGGATGGCGGCCCGAATCGGGACGCCGTCCCTGTCACTTCGACACGGCTTTAGGTGTGTTACTGAAGCTACTGTCACGGTGGAAGAGGTTCTGGTCGCCGTAGGAGAGAAGGTAGGATATGAGAATGTTGCTTATGCGTCACGGATGAATAAAGCGGTGGTGGTATTTCTTAAAGAAGAGCGCCTTGTTGATCGTATGGTTGAGCATGGCATACTTCTTAAAGGAATGTTTATTCAAGTTACGCCGCTTTTTTCTCCGTCAACAAGGGTAACGATTTCAAATGTCACCGTTCATTCCAAATGAGCTATTGGAGCGCGAGTTATTGCGCTTTGGGAAGTTTGCAAGTTCAATTAAGGTTGTCCCATTGGGTTGCAAACACCCGAGCGTTGAAACAGGTAATGTCGTTTCGGCGACAGGTGTTTATGTTTTTGGACTCACCGGAGCAGACTTTGGAGTTATCGTTTAAAGTCAAGTATGACAATAGACTGTATATGGCTTATGCGCTAGTACGGGTAGTCAACGGTGTTTTGAGTGTGGGGATGTTGGTCATAAGCGACATGCTTGCCCGAAAAGGGAGAAGGCAGAGGGAGGGCGCAGGTGGTCCTCGTAACGCCTGGGCCCACTGATGTAGGAAGAGGTGGGCTGACAGTGGTAGAACAGCCACACGCATCTGTTGCTGAGGAACAAGTTGTCCGTGTTGAGGGCACAGAGGTGCAACTTGTACCAGAGGGAAATGTTATGCAGCAGAAAAAAATTGTTGTAGAAGGTAAGGATGGATCTGAAGGGCCATTTCCTCAGACTGGTGAGAGGTGCCCAGTACGAGTGCTGTGGTACAGGAGGGGGTACATGTGGAGCTAATCTCCCAGGTAGTGGAGGAGATGCCCACTAAAAAGTAATGGGTTACAGGAGAGGGTTCATGTGGAGCTCATCTCCCAGGTAGTGGAGGAGATGCCCACTATGAGTGCTGGGGTACAGGGGGGCTAGTCTCCCAGGTAGTGGAGGAGATGCCCACTATGAGTGCTGGGTTACAGGGGGGCTAGTCTCCCAGGTAGTGGAGGAGATGCCCACTACGAGTAATGGGGTCCAGGTGGGGCTAGTCTCCCAGGTAGTGGGGGAGATGCCCACTAAGAGTAATGGGGTTCAGGTGGGGCTAGTCTCCCAGGTAGTGGAGGAGATGCCCACTACGAGTAATGGGGTTCAGGTGGGGCTAGTCTCCCAGGCAGTGGAGGAGATGCCTGGTATGCAGTGATGGGGTGCAAGTGGGGAGTGCTGAAAGGGATGTGGTAGAGGGGAGTCAGTGGTCTGTGGCCTCAGTTGAGGAGGATCAGGAGAAGGATATGGATATGGATATCTCTCTTGATACGGTATCAGCTGGTGAGGACTCAATTTACGATCTAGAGGAGGTAAAAGGGTTTCTGGATCAGACTTTTGGGAAATCTGTCAAATTGGCAGATTATTTTGATGTTGATAAGTTTGTGAGGTCAGCTGTGATGTTACAGAAGACGGTGGGGTTAGACCAGTTGAGTGAGAAGAAGCGGTTTCGGCTTGAGGAAATTTGTTACTGCTGTTGCAGCAGCAAAGGGTGGTGGGAAACGTGGTCAGGTTAAGAGAAAATTTAAATAATGATGATGATTATGCCTCATAGGGTGTTCTATTCTCTTTGTCTGGTTTCTCTGTGGTATCTTCTGCTTTTCCTTTGTCTTTTCTATATGGAGGTACTAAGGGTAGGTTCTCTCAACATTAATGGAGGAAGGGACAGGAATAAGAGGGCTTGGGTATTAGAAGTAATAAAACAGAAAAGGCTTAATGTAGTTTTCCTACAGGAGACACATAGTGATGAGGAAAATGCGGCTGACTGGGGTATGTGGTGAGGGGCAGCATATACTCAGTCATGGTACTAATTTCAGTGCTGGGGTGGCAATCTTGTTTTCTTCAGGCTTAGGGGTGACTGTGGTATCTACAACAGAGATTGTCAAGGGTCGGGTTTTATTGGTCAAGGTGAATGTTATGGGGTTTTTGTTTGTTTTTTTGAATGTTTATGCTCCTAATGAGGGTACAGAGCGTATTGTTGTTTTTGATAAAATAAAGGAAACCTTAAGACAGTGTGACCAAGAGGGGTGTATGGTTTTAGGGGGGACTGGAACTGTACAGTGGATTTTACTGTTGATCGCACCGCTGAAGAACCTCACCTGCGGTCAGCAATTTGTCTGTCTGGTCTATTAACTGAGTTTGAGCTTTCTGATGTGTGGAGAGTAAGGAATGAAAAAGTTAGGCAGTACACATGGCTAAAAGTTAATGAAGGTCATGTCAGTGCAGCAAGGTTAGACAGGTTGTATGTATCTGAGCAATACTGTAGTAGGGTTGGAAGGTGTGACATTACTCCTGTGGGTTTCTCTGATCACCATATTGTCACTGTTGATATTCACTTGTCCTGTCCACGAAGGTCATCATCTTATTGGTATTTTAATGTTAAATTGTTACATGATGTCATGTTTTGTGAAAGGTTTTTGTTGTTTTGGGAAAAATGGAGGGTTACAAAAGGGAATTTTGAGTCCTTGAGACAATGGTGGGAGGTTGGGAAGGCCCAAATACGATTATTTTGTCAACAGTATACTGCTCTGTCTCGAATTGAAGTTAAAGAGACTATCAGGGCCCTTGAGCAGAACATTAAATCTATTGAATTGAAGTTGCTCACTCAGAATGACCCCCGGACTAGTCATGAACTTACAGGACAAGAAACATGAATTGAGGTCGTTTCTGCATGAAAGAGTGAAGGGTGCCTTGATTAGGTCTCGTTCGCTTCCCTCAAGGATATGGATGCTCCTAGTGCTTTTTTTTTAACCTAGGACAGTCGACATTGCAACGTAAACAGATGGTCTGCCTTCGTCTCCCTGATGGGAAGGTGACCACGGACGACAGTGAAATGCGTCAACATGCCGTGGATTTCTATTCTGCCCTCTATAAGGCGGAGGATTGTGACTCTCTGTGTACTGAACAGTTGTTACACGGTCTTCCTCAATTGGGACCTGAGCAAAGAGTCGCATTGGACTCTGACATTACACTGCAAGAGCTGTCCACAGCAGTTATGCAGCTCTCAACAGGCCGAGCCCCTGGCATTGATGGTTTACCATCTGAGTTTTACAAGCACTTTTGGGGGGTCTATTGGGGAGGATTTTTATGAAGTGGTGTGTGAATCTTTTCATGAGGGCTCTCTTCCTGTATCTTGTCAACGTGCGGTACTTTCACTGTTGCCAAAAAGGGGGATTTGGCTCTCATAAAAAATTGGAGACCTGTTGCTTTGCTGTGTGCAGAATATAAAATTGTTTCTAAATGTCTCTCAAACAGGTTGAAAGAGTATCTGGGATTGTTGGTCCACAAGGACCAGTCCTACTGTGTACCTGATCGCTCTATTGTTGACAACTTGTTTCTAATAAGAGATGTTTTGGACATTTGTAAACTGTCTGATGTAAATGTGGGTTTACTTTCTTTGGATCAGGAGAAGGCTTTGATCGTGTGGACCACCAGTACTTGTTTAAAACAATGAAAGCCTTTGGGGTTGGGGATGTTTTTTGTCTTGGATGAAGTTACTGTATGCTGGGGCCTCGTGTATGGTGAAGGTGGGGGTGGTTTGAGTTGTCCCATCCCTGTCCAAAGGGGCATCAGGCAGGGATGCCCAATTTCAGGGCAGTTATACAGTCTGGCGATTGAACCAATGCTTTGCTTTTTAAGAGCGAAGCTTACTGGTTTCTCTGTGCCAGGTGTAATGAAGGGTCCCACGATAGCACTGTCTGCGTATGCAGATGACGTGACAGTTTTTATTACAGGGGATGAGGATGTTAAGGTTCTCTCAGACGCCTTAAAGGTGTATGAGGGGGCCTCCTCAGCTAGAGTCAATTGGGGAAAGAGTGAAGCGCTGTGGGCAGGCCAGCTTCAGATGGGGTCCGCTCCACGGTTACCAGGGGGCTTCAGTGGGGCAGAGATGGGATGAAGACTTTGGGGTTTTTCTAGGCTCCGATGTCTTTCAGAAAAGAACTGGGAGGGTGTAGTGGAGAAAGTGTGTGCCAGACTGTCAAGATGGAAATGGGTGCTGCCCCAGCTGTCTTATAGGGAAGGGTACTGGTAGCTAATAACCTAGCTGCCTCTACCCTGTGCACAGACTAATGATTTTACAGCCACCAAAGGGTCTGATACAAGAGCTTCAGAGGACCCTTGTCAACTTCTTCTGGTCTGGACAACATTGGATTAAAGCTTCAGCCCTGTACCTGCCACTGCACGAGGGTGGGCAAGGCCTGGTGGACATTTCTTCCAGGATCATGGCTTTCCGGCTTCAAGCAGCCCAGAGACTGTTGTACAGTGACGGTTCTAGCTGGGTTGACACAGCCTACGCATTGATGAGGAGAGCGGGCTGTTTGGGCTTAGACAAGCATCTTTTCCTCTTAAAGCTGGAGGGGGGTGAGTTGCCTGGCCTGACTCCATTTTATGAGTCTGTTATGCAGGCTTGGAGAGTTCTGGTCAAGTCCCGTAAGGCCTGCACGCCACCAGGGATGTGGCTTTTTGAAGAGCCTCTTTTTCACAACACTGCCATCCAGTCCCGTGTTCTGGGTTCAGCTAGCCCACGTTCATGCCTGTTAGGCGTGGGGTGTACTAAGCTGGGTCATCTGATGTGGAACAGGAATAGGTCGTTGGAGGAGCTGGGAGAAAGAGCGGGGGATCCGATCGTCTCGCCTACTGAGGAAGGTCGTCGCTGAGGTCTGTGATTCCTTTGCCAGTACTTCATCTGCAGTATGTGACTGACACTTCCAACTCTGATCGGTGGAAGGAGGGTCTGGATTATGTGTTCCCTGCACTGATTGTTAGTGCTGCGGCGGGGGCATTCGAGGAGGACGTGGGGATGCTGCTTTCCTTCGATACCCGGAGCTGGGGGAGTTCAAGGAGGTGGGAAAGAAGGCCATGTACAGAACATGTGTAAAGGTGTCCCATGCCTCTTCCCTGGAAGGGGTAAAATCGACGAGGTGGGCGGGTGTGCTTGGTCCAGGTGCCTCCCCAAAGGCCGCTGGCGAACACTATACAAACTGCCTATTGATAAGAGGACAGCTGACCTCCAATGGAGGATAATACATGGAGCCATAGCCACCAACATGTATCTGGTACACCTGGATCCTACTGTTGGGGAGGAGTGTCCATTCTGTGCTGAACCTGAAACTCTGGCACATCTGTTTTTACAGTGTCCCAGGTTGGTCGGGATGATTGACCTGATCACTAACTGGTTCTCAGCGCT
>NC_059205.1:1904447-1996947 GCF_020615455.1 Coregonus clupeaformis | reverse complement strand
AGAAAAAAATAAGCAAACACGTTTGGTTTGCCAAAAGGCATGTGGGAGACTCCACAAACATATGGAAGAAGGTACTCTGGTCAGATAAGACTAAAATTGAGCTTTTTGGCCATCAAGGAAAACACTATGTCTGGCGCAATCCCAACACCTCTCATCACCCCGAGAACACCATCCCCACAGTGAAGCATGGTGGTGGCAGCATCATGCTGTGGGGATATTTTTCATCGGCAGGGACTGGGAAACTGGTCAGAATTGAAGGAATGATGGATGGCGCTAAATACAGGGAAATTCTTGAGGGAAACCTGTTTCAGTCTTCCAGAGATTTGAGACTGAGGTTCACCGTCCAGCAGGACAATGACCCTAAGCATACTGCTAAAGCAACACTCGAGTGGTTTAAGGGGAAACATTTAAATGTCTTGGAATGGCCTAGTCAAAGCCCAGACCTCAATCCAATTGAGAATCTATGGTATGACTTAAAGATTGCTGTACACCAGCGGAACCCATCCAACTTGAAGGAGCTGGAGCAGTTTTGCCTTGAAGAATGGGCAGAAATGCCAGTGGCTAGATGTGCCAAGCTTATAGAGACATACCCCAAGAGACTTGCAGCTGTAATTGCTGCAAAAGGTGTCTCTACAAAGTATTGACTTTGGGGGGGGTGAATAGTTATGCACGCTCAAGTTCAGTTTTTTTGTCTTATTTCTTGTTTGTTTCACACAACAACAAAAACATTTGCATCTTGAAAGTGGTAGGCATGTTGTGTAAATCAAATGATACAAACCCCCCCAATATCCATTTAAATTCCAGGTTGTAAGGCAACAAAATAAGAAAAATGCCAAGGGGGGTGAATACTTTCGCAAGCCACCGTATGGCCAATATACAAGGCACTCCGCGTTGCGTCGAGCGTAAGAACAGCCCTTAGCCGTGGTATATTGGCCATATACCACACCCCCTCGGGCCTTATTGCTTAATTAAACTGCGCGTCCATGACACTATCTACTTTATGTTGGTAAATACAGTCATAATTGACATCATCTAGTCAGTATATAATATTGTAATAATTGACATCATCTAGTCAGTATATTATATTGTAATAATTGACATCATCTAGTCAGTATATTATATTGTAATAATTGACATCATCTAGTCAGTATATTATATATCCGTTTTATACTATTCATCTTCTAATTACTTAATATTTTTTATTAGACTTTTTTACAATTAATACTGATTATTGTTGAGAGAGCAGTAGATAGTAGTATAATAATATAATAATATAATAATAATAATAATAATGCCATTTAGCAGACGCTTTTATCCAAAGCGACTTACAGTCATGCGTGCATACATTTTTTTGTATTTGTGTATGGGTGGTCCCGGGGATCGAACCCACTACCTTGGCGTTCAAGCGCCGTGCTCTACCAGCTGAGCTCCAGCTAGTAGAAAGCGTTTCACCTTTTATACTGTGTGACGAAATAAAATGTGACTTGATTTTGGATTTGTGTGTCTCTGTGTAACGAAGTTAGGTTAGTGAACCGCACTCACGTGTGTTGAACTTGCCTGAGACTCAATGGCGACCCCAATGCCTAGGCTTTAGCTTAGCGGGCTAAAACAGTTTACCTGCATGTGTGAATGAGAGCGACATGACATCACTATTTTTGTGTTGCAGATTGCCGTCACCTGATTCGCCGGTGCCTCGCTGTCAGTCCAGACGACCGGCCAACCCTGGAGCAGTTACAGCAACACCCCTGGATGCAATAGAACAGACTACTACTGATTTCACATCTTGGAAATATTTCATCTATAATGTCCTAAATAAACATTGTCAGCATTCCTATTTGTGTCATGTCATCCCTGACTGATAGTAGATGAAATTATATAGCAGGGGAATTCAAATCTTTCCCTACGAGTTCCAGACTACTGCAGGTTTTCTGTTCTACCTGATAATGAATTACACCTACCTGGTGTCCCAGGTCTAAATCAGCACTGATTTGAGGGGAAGGATGGGAAAATAAATCAGTGGAACTGGCTTCGAGGTCCATATTTGAATTTGAGGGGTATATGGTGTTGATAAATAGGAGAGTTAGTTATTTATCGTCTTTTTGAGGCATCAGAGTCCACCCACCACTGGGTGGCGCTATTTTTACAGGAACATCACACTGAAGTTTGACGGGAGCTTTGAGTGAGTTGTAGCTGTGTCAGCCATCGACTGATATACAGTATGCTTCAGGAAGGTTGGCTAACTTGACTTCTTAACGTTCATAGCAACGGTAGCGTACATGTAGAACTAAATGACCTACATTGAGATCAATTTCTCTCAGCCAATCATCAGTCATTTGTGTAATTGCTGTGCTTGTTGAATGTCCTTCTTTATAAGCATGCTGAAAGTTTGTTGTCAATTTGTTTACTGTAAAATAGCATTGTATCTGGTCAAACACCATTTTTTCCAATAATTTACTAAGGGTTGGTAACAGGCTAATTGGTCGGCTATTTGAGCCAGTAAAGAGGGCTTTACTATTCTGAGTTAGCGGAATGACTTTTGCTTCCCTCCAGGCCTGAGGGGGCACACTTTCTAGTAGGCTTAGATTGAAGAGATGGCAAATAGGAGTGGCAATATCATCCGCTATTATCCTCAGTCATTTTCCATCCAAGTTGTCAGACCCCGGTGGCTTGTCATCGTTGATAGACAACAATAATTTTTTCACGTCTTCCACACTCACTTTACGGACTTCAAAACGACAATGCTTGTCTTTCATAATTTGGTCAGATACACTTGGATGTGTAGTGTCAGCAATTGTTGCTGGCATGTCATGTCTAAATTTGCTAATCTTGCCAATGAAAAAAATCCTTAAAGTAGTTGGCAATATCAGTTGGTTTTGTGATGAATAAGCCATCTGAATCAATGAATGATGGAGCTGAGTTTGCCTTTTTTCCCAAAATGTCAGTTAAGGTGCTCCAAAGCTTTTACTATCATTCTTTGTCATTTATCTTTGTTTCATAGTGTAGTTTCTTCTTCTTTTATTCAGTTTAGTCACATGATTTCTCAATTTGCAATACGTTTGCCAATCGGTTGTGCAGCCAGACTTATTTGCCATTCCTTTTTGCCTCATCCCTCTCAACCCATACAACTTTTCAATTCCTCATCAATCCACGGGGATTTCAATTGTTTTTACAGTCATTTTCTTAATGGGTGCATGCTTATTAGTAACTGGAACAAGCAATTTCATGACTGGAATAAGCCTGATGAAAGCCAGTCAATATTTAAATCACCCAGAAAGTATACCTCTCTATTGATATCACATACATTATCAAGCATTTCACACGTTATCCAGATACTGACTGTTAGCACTTGGTGGTCTATAGCAGCTTCCCACCAGAATGGGCTTTAGGTGAGGCAGATGAACCTGTAGCAATGTCATTGTATTTACCCCAATTTCAGCCTTTGCCCAACCCCTTCAAAAATGCATTCAGGTGAGAAGTTGTGGGTGGGGCATAAACAAGGTCCGCCCACTAACATACAAGGTGTGCCACAAATGCACTGGCTGGCTAGGCTTCCTAGACCTTTCCATTCCAAATGATTGACTGAAATTAACTTAGTGATGACATATACTGTGTTAATAACTTTTTAATTATAGGTGCATGCTAGACGACGCACCCTGCATAAAGCAAGCTCAGACCTATTTGTTCCATTGCAGTTGTCTCTGTCTGTGTAAGGGAACCCCCCTACCAGATCCCAACACTTTCTCACTAAAGCATACTTACCAGAAGACCACTGAGAGAAGGCCACTGATAGAAGGCCACTGATAGAAGGACACTGAGAGAAGGCCACTGAGAGAAGGCCACTGAGAGAAGGCCACTGAGAGAAGGACACTGAGAGAAGGCCACTGAGAGAAGGCCACTGAGAGAAGGCCACTGAGAGAAGGCCACTGATAGAAGGCCACTGAGAGAAGGCCACTGATAGAAGGCCACTGAGAGAAGGCCACTGAGAGAAGGCCACTGAGAGAAGGCCACTGAGAGAAGGCCACTGATAGAAGGCCACTGAGAGAAGGCCACTGAGAGAAGGCCACTGATAGAAGGCCACTGATAGAAGGCCACTGAGAGAAGGCCACTGAGAGAAGGCCACTGAGAGAAGGCCACTGAGAGAAGGCCACTGAGAGAAGGCCACTGATAGAAGGCCACTGAGAGAAGGCCACTGAGAGAAGGCCACTGAGAGAAGGCCACTGATAGAAGGCCACTGAGAGAAGGCCACTGATAGAAGGCCACTGAGAGAAGGACACTGAGAGAAGGCCACTGAGAGAAGGCCACTGAGAGAAGGCCACTGAGAGAAGGCCACTGATAGAAGGCCACTGAGAGAAGGCCACTGATAGAAGGCCACTGAGAGAAGGACACTGAGAGAAGGCCACTGAGAGAAGGCCACTGATAGAAGGCCACTGATAGAAGGACACTGAGAGAAGGCCACAGAGAAGGCCACTGATAGAAGGCCACTGATAGAAGGCCACTGAGAGAAGGCCACTGAGAGAAGGCCACTGAGAGAAGGCCACTGAGAGAAGGCCACTGAGAGAAGGACACTGATAGAAGGCCACTGAGAGAAGGACACTGAGAGAAGGCCACTGAGAGAAGGCCACTGATAGAAGGCCACTGATAGAAGGACACTGAGAGAAGGCCACTGAGAGAAGGCCACTGAGAGAAGGCCACTGAGAGAAGGACACTGATAGAAGGACACTGATAGAAGGCCACTGAGAGAAGGCCACTGAGAGAAGGCCACTGATAGAAGGCCACTGATAGAAGGCCACTGAGAGAAGGCCACTGATAGAAGGCCACTGAGAGAAGGCCACTGAGAGAAGGCCACTGCCTCTGATAAAATGATGTGAAGTTAAATAAGTCTCTGGACATTTAGCTCACAGTGGTAAGGTGCCGAGTTCCTGACATCTATTGCCACTTGCGGTGGAAGTTCGAATCCCCCATGGGGCGCAAAATAAAATGTAGCTCACATTTACTGCGGAATTGTGTTGGGAGGAAAAAGTGTAATCATCACCGTGAAAGTTAAGATTAGGGGCTCAATTCAATCCAACCCGCATTGCAGTATTTACGCAGTGGCTCTTTTTCCAATGGTCAAATTAACTCACAGGTTGGTCTTGGGTTCTCTATAAAAACCTACAACTACTACCAGGGCGACCACCCCCACCCCCCTCACAGGTATGCTTTCACTTTTCAGAATTATGTGGGACCAGGATGAATATTGTAAATAAAGGATACAAAAATTGGGATTAGAAACCACAATGAACTATGAGCAAACTGTTTTAGCGCCGGCAATCAGTCATAGTGGTTGGGAGAAAATACAACACATTAATGGTGCTTTCAAGACAACTGGGAACTTGGAAAAAAACGAGGTCAAATCAGGACATCAGTGATCTTCAGGTCGGAGCTCTGGAAAGATGCCCTAGTTCCCGACTTGTTATTCCGAGTTGGATGACCGTTCAAAACTATTTTCCCCAGTCAAAGATCGTTTTTTTCGCCCGAGTCACGATTTCAACGGTAGAGTTGAACCGCTAGGAACAAAAAGAGATTCACTACTAAAAGACCAAAATACACTGCTCAAAAAAATTAAGGGAACACTTAAACAACACATCCTAGATCTGAATGAATGAAATAATCTTATTAAATATTTTTTTCTTTACATAGTTGAATGTGCTGACAACAAAATCACACAAAAATTATCAATGGAAATCAAATTTATCAACCCATGGAGGTCTGGATTTGGAGTCACCCTCAAAATTAAAGTGGAAAACCACACTACAGGCTGATCCAACTTTGATGTAATGTCCTTAAAACAAGTCAAAATGAGGCTCAGTAGTGTGTGTGGCCTCCACGTGCCTGTATGACCTCCCTACAACGCCTGGGCATGCTCCTGATGAGGTGGCGGATGGTCTCCTAAGGGATCTCCTCCCAGACCTGGACTAAAGCATCCACCAACTCCTGGACAGTCTGTGGTGCAACGTGGCGTTGGTGGATGGAGCGAGACATGATGTCCCAGATGTGCTCAATTGGATTCAGGTCTGGGGAACGGGCGGGCCAGTCCATAGCATCAATGCCTTCCTCTTGCAGGAACTGCTGACACACTCCAGCCACATGAGGTCTAGCATTGTCTTGCATTAGGAGGAACCCAGGGCCAACCGCACCAGCATATGGTCTCACAAGGGGTCTGAGGATCTCATCTCGGTACCTAATGGCAGTCAGGCTACCTCTGGCGAGCACATGGAGGGCTGTGCGGCCCCCAAAGAAATGCCACCCCACACCATGACTGACCCACCGCCAAACCGGTCATGCTGGAGGATGTTGCAGGCAGCAGAACGTTCTCCACGGCGTCTCCAGACTCTGTCACGTCTGTCACATGTGCTCAGTGTGAACCTGCTTTCATCTGTGAAGAGCACAGGGCGCCAGTGGTGAATTTGCCAATCTTGGTGTTCTCTGGCAAATGCCAAACGTCCTGCACGGTGTTGGGCTGTAAGCACAACCCCCACCTGTGGACGCCGGGCCCTCATACCACCCTCATGGAGTCTGTTTCTGACCGTTTGAGCAGACACATGCACATTTGTGGCCTGCTGGAGGTCATTTTGCAGGGCTCTGGCAGTGCTCCTCCTGCTCCTCCTTGCACAAAGGCGGAGGTAGCGGTCCTGCTGCTGGGTTGTTGCCCTCCTACGGCCTCCTCCACGTCTCCTGATGTACTGGCCTGTCTCCTGGTAGCGCCTCCATGCTCTGGACACTACGCTGACAGACACAGCAAACCTTCTTGCCACAGCTCGCATTGATGTGCCATCCTGGATGAGCTGCACTACCTGAGCCACTTGTGTGGGTTGTAGACTCCGTCTCATGCTACCACTAGAGTGAAAGCACCGCCAGCATTCAAAAGTGACCAAAACATCAGCCAGGAAGCATAGGAACTGAGAAGTGGTCTGTGGTCACCACCTGCAGAACCACTCCTTTATTGGGGGTGTCTTGCTAATTGCCTATCATTTCCACCTGTTGTCTATTCCATTTGCACAACAGCATGTGAAATGTATTGTCAATTAGTGTTGCTTCCTAAGTGGACAGTTTGATTTCACAGAAGTGTGATTGACTTGGAGTTACATTGTGTTGTTTAAGTGTTCCCTTTATTTTTTTGAGCAGTGTATATCACCTAGCAACAGACTGTCAAAATGAAGACCAGAATTGACGTTTCACTATAACTAAACATCTGGTTTAACATGACGTGTTTTCTTCAAGACAGTTACTCTTTAACTTAGAGTAACTAAGTTAGTTAGTTAGTTAGTTAGTGTAATTGAGATGAAACAGTCTCCGAGGTGCAACGCATGTCTAGGACACAAATAAATATTGGATGCAGCTATGGTGGTACTAGCTAACTCATGTCTGACTACAACAGTGTACTAACTAGCGGCAACAAACTCAACCCAACCCAGGGCCGGCCTCCCGAGTGGCGCAGCGGTCGCAGTGCTTGAGGCGTCACTACAGACCCAGACTCGATCCCGGGCTGTGTCCCAGCCGGCCGCGACCGGGAGACCCATGAGGCGGCGCACAATTGGCCCAGCGTCGTCCGGGTTAGGGGAGGGTTTGGCCGGTTGGGATGTCCTTGTCCCATTGCACTCTTGCAACTCCTGTGGCGGGCCGGGCGCATGCACGCTGACTTCGGTCGCCAGTTGTACGGTGCTGACTTCGGTCGCCAGTTGTACGGTGTTTCCTCCGACACATTGGTGCGGCTGGCTTCCGGAATAAGCGAGCAGTGTGTCAAGAAGCAGTGCGGCTTGGCAGGGTTGTGTTTTGGAGGACGCATGGCTCTCGACCTTTGCCTCTCCCAAGTCCATACGGGAGTTGCAGCGATGGGACAAGACTGTAACTACCAATTGGATATCACGAAATTGGGGAGAAAAAGGGGTTACAAAATTAGAATTATAATAAAATATAAAAAAATACCATAGCAAAACATGTCACAGTTGGTTACAACGTAACGGTGTAACCGGCCTGAATCTAATCCAATCTGGTGCCAGTCTGTAAAGCATAGCATTAGCTTAGCATTAGCTTACCATTAGCTTAGCATTAGCTTAGCATTAGTTTAGCATTAGCTTAGCATTAGCTTAGCATTAGCTTAGCATAAGCTTCCAAACGAGATTACGTTATTTCTCGAGCTATGTTTATAATTGAGGGATGATGACAAAGTGCCCAGTTGGGTGCCAGACTGATCCCCTGGTCATGAACAGTTGGGTGCCAGACTGATCCCCTGGTCATGAACAGTTGGGTGCCAGACTGATCCCCTGGTCATGAACAGTTGGGTGCCAGACTGATCCCCTGGTCATGAACAGTTGGGTGCCAGACTGATCCCCTGGTCATGAACGGACTCTGGGACCTACCAGAAGGAGCAAACGTGGGTATCATAACCACTGCGATTGCAGTGGTTGAGCGACCTCCATAAAATTGGTTCAATCACTATACACTTGCTATTTTCACACTTTGTCAGGCAAGACCTCAGATTAAATTGTGTCATGCAACACAAGTACCCTTGTGTGTGAATCTCGACTCCTATGAAAAGGACACTTCATCATGAGGCCTCTGATAGTGACCCCAGTTACTGCTCTGAGGACAGACAGCTTCATCAACAACGACAGGTAATGTGTGTTATGTGAAATGTGAAAAGTTGTATTAAAAAATACCCGGCTTGATAAACTATGTCAGGTTCTGACTAAGAGAGTGAAAAACTAACGGTCGACTAGTAAAGCTCAAACCAAGTTTATTCACCCACTGGGTCACACAGCTGAAAAGACAAAGACATGTTCCCACCATCACTAGTATTTATACCCTCCTACTAGGCGGAGTCAACTCCTTGCACATCTAGACAGCCAATCCATCTCTGTTGCTAGGCAGGAACTTAGGTGGTGAGTGTGTAATAGAACTCCTCACTTCATTACGGTACGTTTTAGTCATTTAGCAGACGCTCTCATACTGGCCCCCCGTGGGAATCGAACCAACAACCCTGGCTCATACTGGCCCCCCGTGGGAATCGAACCAACAACCCTGGCTCATACTGGCCCCCCGTGGGAATCGAACCAACAACCCTGGCTCATACTGGCCCCCCGTGGGAATCGAACCAACAACCCTGGCGTTGCAAACGCCATGCTCTACCTACTGAGCTACATCCCTGCCGGCCATTCCCTCCCCTACCCTGGACGACGCTGGGCCATTCCCTCCCCTACCCTGGACGACGCTGGGCCATTCCCTCCCCTACCCTGGACGACGCTGGGCCATTCCCTCCCCTACCCTGGACGACGCTGGGCCATTCCCTCCCCTACCCTGGACGACGCTGGGCCATTCCCTCCCCTACCCTGGAGGACGCTGGGCCATTCCCTCCCCTACCCTGGAGGACGCTGGGCCATTCCCTCCCCTACCCTGGACGACGCTGGGCCAATTGTGCGCCGCCCCATGGGCCTGACCTCGGCCCACATTCCTCACTCTTCCCTAATCCACGGCTATCCTACCTTATCAGTGACTGAAACCAGACTGTTACCCTTTGGCCCTCTCCATAAGATTTAACAATAACATTATACATGTCAAGTATTTCTAGTATAGTAACACGAATAAGTATATATTTCAAGCTAGAATCCAACAACTAGTAAGCTAATTGCCCATCCAAGCAGATACAACCAGTAAAGTCATTTTGGTTGTGAAGTGCATTAGCAAAACGCTTTCTCCTTTCTTTACTACTTGGCTGTCTGTTATCTCACCCAGTCACAGGCCCTCCCAGTCACAGGCCCTCCCAGTCACAGGCCCTCCCAGTCACAGGCCCTCCCAGTCACAGGCCCTCCCAGTCACAGGCCCTCCCAGTCACAGGCCCTCCCAGTCAACACCACCTCATAGGATTGCCTGCTGCAGTTGGAGAGATGTCCAGTTTGCAGCAGAGAGAACAGCAGCAAGGGGGTCCCTCCTCAGCATCATGCAGACATGCCCTCGCAGTGATGTTGGCAAGTATCTGGTCAGCGACCTTCGCCTATCAGCAGCAACAGCTTTCACAAGCTCATCACCAAGCCAAAAAACACCAGGCCAAATCAGCAGGTGCAGTTCCCCTTTACTAAGAGGGGTAAATAAATGAATATGAAAACAGGCCATTCTTCACAAACACGGTACAGGTCCCTTTTCTAAAACTATTGTTGTTGCCACTTTTACAATGAGTGGTTCCTCACGAGCAGCATCATCCCAGCTCAGTTTCTCTAGCAGCATCCCAACAGGTGAACATCTGGGCGGGAAGAGACAGCGGCAGAGATACGCCTGGTCTTTCGATGACAGTTGGGGAAAAAAACTCAAATCCCTCGCTGCTATCGTTGTATGAACTATTTTTTGTATAGCTATTTATTTAAATGAACAGTGAGTTATCAACTTAAATACTCAAATCAACAAATTAGCAACGTTGCTAGCTCGGAGTTCCGGGTGTTCTAGTCTCCCTCTTGCATCGGACTGTTGCCTGGTGTTCTAGTCTGGACTGTTACCTGGTGTTCTAGTCTGGACTGTTACCTGGTGTTCTAGTCTGGACTGTTGCCTGGTGTTCTAGTCTGGACTGTTACCTGGTGTTCTGGTCTGGACTGTTGCCTGGTGTTCTAGTCTGGACTGTTGCCTGGTGTTCTAGTCTGGACTGTTGCCTGGTGTTCTAGTCTGGACTGTTGCCTGGTGTTCTAGTCTGGACTGTTGCCTGGTGTTCTAGTCTGGACTGTTGCCTGGTGTTCTAGTCTGGACTGTTGCCTGGTGTTGAACACAGTAATTCAATGCAGTCAGGGCTAAAAGTAACCAGGGGGTTACATATTGTTTTATTCGAAATGCATTCAAAATAATTGACATTTATTTCAAATCAATTCCAATAATGATATACTCTGCATCCAATTAAATATTTCATCTATAGACAGCAACATAAATAATTACAAAAATAAATAGACGATGAACATCATCATCAATAAATTATATAATACTCATTGCCAATGTAATAAAAACACAGAATGGAGAAGCTTTGGTGCATTTTATAGACGGTTACCTGCGGAACCCCGGTTCTCTGACATTATGAGTGAGACATCTCACAGTGGGATTCACCAGAATCTCCTAAGTAGCTCGAAGGACCAATCATACACATCTGTCAGAGACAGACAGGTCGAGTGGCGAATGGGGGAGCCCCTCCCCTCATACTAAAGAGCCACTCGCCTGCCCTCTGATCATTCTCGAGCGTGCCCAACTTCCTCACACTCCTGCGAGTAGGGGAATGTGGTGAGATGTCTCACCTCATTTACATTTACGTCATTTAGCAGACGCTCTTATCCAGAGCGACTTACAAATTGGTGCATTCACCTTATAGCCAGTGGGATAACCACTTTACAATATATATATATTATTTTTTTGGGGGGGTAGGGTAAGGGGGGGTAGAAGGATTACTTTATCCTATCCCAGGTATTCCTTAAAGAGGTGGGGTTTCAAGTGTCTCCGGAAGGTGGTGAGTGACTCCGCTGTCCTGGCGTCGTGAGGGAGCTTGTTCCACCATTGGGGTGCCAGGGCAGCGAACAGTTTTGACTGGGCTGAGCGGGAACTGTGCTTCCGCAGAGGTAGGGGAGCCAGCAGGCCAGAGGTGGATGAACGCAATGCCCTCGTTTGGGTGTAGGGACTGATCAGAGCCTGAAGGTACGGAGGTGCCGTTCTCCTCACAGCTCCATAGGCAAGCACCATGGTCTTGTAGCAGATGAGAGCTTCAACTGGAAGCCAGTGGAGTGTGCGGAGGAGCAGGGTGACGTGAGAGAACTTGGGAAGGTTGAACACCAGACGGGCTGCAGTGTTCTGGATGAGTTATAGGGGTTTAATGGCACAGGCAGGGAGCCCAGCCAACAGCGAGTTGCAGTAATCCAGACGGGAGATGACAAGTGCCTGGATTAGGACCTGTGCCGCTTCCTGTGTAAGGCAGGGTCGTACTCTCCGAATGTTGTAGAGCATGAACCTACAGGATCGGGTCACCGCCTTGATGTTAGCGGAGAACGACATGGTGTTGTCCAGGGTCACGCCAAGGCTCTTTGCACTCTGGGAGGAGGACACAACGGAGTTGTCAACCGTGATCACTCATATCAGAGAACCAATTAAATTGTCTTTCAATTATTAGTTTCAACTCAGTGGGATATGGCCAACTCCCATATCACAGATGCACTACGAAGCCAGGCAGTCTCAATTTCATCCCTCAGAGGCCCCGACACCGAGGACAGTATGAGCCAATGATATCTAGCCAGTAGAACCTCACAACAGTATGAGGGGACGCCCAACAAGCCACATCGCAAATCTCCTGTAAGGAGATACCCTTAAACAGAGCACAAGAGGTAGCCATACCTCTGGTGGAGTGAGCCCTCAGGGCCTCCGGAGGCTGTAACCCCTTGCTATTGAAGGCCAATATAAAAGCTTCCACATCCAATGAGACAACCGTTGACCCCTTGCAGAGAGGTGCCCAGGACACAAAGAGTTGGTTGCGCTTGAGCAAAGCTCTCGTCCTATCCAATTATATGCACAACGCGTGTAGCCGATCCTCTTCCATAGAAGGGAAAGTCGGCATGGGGAAAGCCACAAGCTCCAAGGCCAGACAATTGGCATAAAGGTGGGTTTGGGCAACAAGGTAACCTTGGAAAAGCCCTGGGCAAACTGTAGGCACGAATGGTGAACTGACAGTGCATGAAACTCACTGGCTCTGCAGACTTAAGGGGACCAGCAAAGCTTAAAGATATTAGATCTCCTTTCCAGGCTGCTGTGAAATAGCCTCAAGCCCAATAGACAGGTCCCATGACGGGACTAAAGGCTGGGAACTGGACATAATCCCATGACGGGACTAAAGGCTGGGAACTGGACATAATCCCATGACGGGACTAAAGGCTGGGAACTGGACATAATCCCATGACGGGACTAAAGGCTGGGAACTGGACATAATCCCATGACGGGACTAAAGGCTGGGAACTGGACATAATCCCATGACGGGACTAAAGGCTGGGAACTGGACATAATCCCATGACGGGACTAAAGGCTGGGAACTGGACATAATCCCATGACGGGACTAAAGGCTGGGAACTGGACATAAGCGACGCATCCCCTTCATGAAACGACATAAAAGGAGGTGTTTTCCCACTGTGTTATCGTCAAAGCCTATACGACAGGCAGAGATAGCAACTAAATAGACCTTAACAGTAAAGAAAGCCTTCCCTCTGTCCAAAATGTCCTGCAGGAAGCAGAAAACATCAGAGACAGAACATTGGTAAGGAATTATCGGTTTTCGGTACAGTGAGCGTGTAGAACAAGCCCTAGCACTTTGGATAGTCTCAGTGACTCCAGATTTAGTTGCCAAGGCTTGTTGTACAGCAGGAGAATGATCTCCGTTATCCAGAGCTTGCCTTGCCATCAAGGGGCTACCACGATTAGGGATAAGCCTTCTTCCCTCACTCTGGCCAGAGATTGAGGGGAGGAAAAGCGTAAAGCCAAGGGTGTGCCAGCGCGTCCCCACCCCTAGTGGTGCGTCTCCCGCTAGCGCGAAGAACAATGGCCAGTGCGCTTGACCAGATCTGTTCCACCACCTGGGGAAGGAGTCTCCAGTCCCTTTGATGGGGGTTCCCTCTGGAGAATAAGTCTGCTCCTACGTTCAGTACGCCCGGGACATGAGTCATGCTTAGGGACAGTAGGTGTGCCCTGCTCCACAGAATAATCCTGATGGATAGTCTCTGTAAGCGCAGGGAGTAAGTGCCACCCTGGTGGTTGATGTACGCCACTACGGTCTTATTGTGGTCCTCTGTAGCTCAGCTGGTAGAGCACGGCGCTTGTAACGCCAAGGTAGTGGGTTCGATCCCCGGGACCACCCATACACAAAAAATGTATGCACGCATGACTGTAAGTCGCTTTGGATAAAAGCGTCTGCTAAATGGCATATTATTATTATTATTATATTATTGTCTGTTCTGATCAGGGCGTAACAATTCCACAGCGATGGAAAAAAGTGTATCAGTAACCACGTTTCCATCCATAGTTTTTATGCAAGTAAAGTCATCCCGTATAAAAAAAAAAAATCAAGAAGAGGAGGCAGGGGGTGCACTGTTGGCTGCCACGCATCCTTAGGTCGGGCGCCACTTCTTTCAGGGGAATCAAATGGGCTGGACCTTAATGCGGCTGCAGCGAAGGACCGTTTTCACCACTCTCGGCCCGTTAGGGGATCCGAACTGTGGGGTCGATGTCCGCTGTGTCTCCGGGGGCTTCCCACGGAAAGCCCTGGTGCCAGTGAATTGCCTTGGCTTGTGGAGGGGTAGGCCGGGTATCCACGATTCCCGGGTCTACGAGGCAGACAAAAGTTGAAGGCTTCACCCTCCGCTGGCCCAAACAGCTCCTTCGGCTCGACAGGAGCTTCAAGGAAATCTGCTCTCTCTTATACCACCCTGCAAGGCTCATGGCACGGCCTCATCCTTGTCTGGCACCCCTGGAGGCTCGGAGGTTGAGGTCTGTGACAACACAGATCTCATTCCAAAGGTCTGGGTAAGGCTTGATGCTGGAGATGCACATCGGCCCGATAAGCCAGTAGTAGGGACGTGACGTTCAACGCCCATACAAAACGTGCGGCAGACATGTAGACATTTTGGTAGATAGACGCGGAGAAGCGGCCCGTCTTACCAGGGAGAAAAGTTCCTGTCATTGACGAGGCACTGGGTTGAGTTGGTTGGCCAGTGACAGATCGACCACCGGTGGCTTGTCGAGGCCCAGCTCCTCCATGTCCTTGACGTTCATGTCAGATTTGGACCTTGCCAGTCAAGGGTTTATCCCAATTGTGTTTGGCTTCCACTACGCAAGCTGGGATAGCTGTGAGAAATTAAATGACTGGAACAGTGCGAGAGGGGAGTTTCCTCCTGCTCTGACACCCCCCACGTGTTCGGACCACTCAAAACAGAGTCTGGTCCCTGCCCGTTTCCTGAAATCAATGAGCGAATATCTGTCATCCCACATCGATGCCCCGCTAAGGGCGGCAGAGGGCCGAGCTGCTTGTCCCCTTCTTGTCCCCCATCCTCTGGGCCCTGGAAAAGTGGGTGAAAGTCCTCGGGGTAGCCATCCAAGACGTCGGCCCATGGGTCTGCGAGGCTATGTCAACGCTCGAGTTAAGAGTGGGAGATTAACCACGTTGGGCTGCTTTGCGCATGACCGGGGGTCGTCGAACGCTGCTTCCATGTGTTCGAGACCCGGGCAGATGACACACATGTCGTCCAATATGGTAGCCCCGCATGTTCACGGGTGCGCCGGTAGGGGCCTTGCTCGGTACCCCTTGGGCCGAGCTAGCAGGTTCAATGGCTCCAAAAAACAGCTAATTCGAGAACAAAGTGAAACGTAACTACCGTTCGCCACTTGGGCTAGTAGGCTAGCGAGTTAGCACAGTGCTGGCCGGAGAAGCGAATCCTTTTAACAATGTGAAAGCAGCTAGCGTTCGCCACGAGGGTAGCATCATGGCTAGCCAAAGGAAGCTAGCGCTTTGTTGGTCTTGCGATGAACAAAAGTGTGCCTCTCGACTGATAAGCAGTGACGCTAGGATGATCAGTCTGGTCAACACCAGTAGTGGGTTGAACTAAATGAGAAAGCGAACTAGTAATTCTACCCTTCCAGGTAGAAAAGCTAGTCGGTAGGATAGCTGGCCTTGTGGCGAGCTAGCCATGTTAGCTAAGCCTTGCAGCTAAGCTAGCCAAGTCTCCTTAGCTAGCTGTGTGATGCTAGCTACAACAGGAGACTAAGGAAGAAAAAGCGGTGAAGCAAATTCATTTAGCATTTTAGTCATTTAGCAGAAGCTCTTATCCGGAGCGACTTACAGGAGCAATTAGGGTTAAGTGCCTTGCTCAAGGGCACATCGACAGATTTTTCACCTAGGGCTTTCCTTTAGGTAAAGTCACCCAACACAAAAGACGGATGGCCCTGCGCTCAGCGGCGTAACCTTACCGGCACACCTTTGAACAGTTAAAACAGGAAAACAGATCAAGCCGTGCTGAGGAGAGCTAGGTAGAACCCTTCTGTGAGGAAGAGAGGTGAGAATGATCAGAGGAGAGGGGCGTGGCTCTTTAGTATGAGGGGAGGGGCTCCCTCATTCGCCACTCGACCGGTCTGTCTCCGACAGACGTGTATGATTGGTCCTTCAAGCTACTTAGGAAATTCTGGTGAATCCCACAGATGTCGAAATGAATAATTGAAAGAGAACTCAAATTAACTAATCAACTTAGGTGCTGAATACTATCTTGAGATACATGCACAAATAACTAAAACGACTATGGTAAAAGTCAATGGAAAACGGTTCTGCAGCTCAGGCTAGGATGAACCCCTTAACAACATGATGGTCCCCTATCCTGCAGTCGAATAACCAAAGCGCTCTCTAGTGGCCTCTTGGGTGGAATGTGATTAATATTTTTCATAATTAATAAACATTCATTTTTTAAATGCAGAGAATCTGATGTTTCTATGTCAAGCGGTTTTGTTATATTTCAGTCTTCTGTAATGTATATAAAGTGTAATATTGGGATGCAAACTCAAAATGTAATACATTTCAACTCTATATCTGACATGGTAAAGGTGTCTTATTGTTTTAAGCTCATAGCCATGTGTGTGAGATGTATACTTTTGTTTCAAAGTAGAATTGTTTAAGACCCTGATTTAGCCCCTTGGCCTGTAGTAGTTGTACTGATCTAGGATCAGTTTTGTATTTTAAATCATAATGAATAAGAGAAGGGACCTGAACCTAGATTAACATTCCTACTCTCAGACGCTTTGTGGATATGGGCTCTGGTCCGTCACTCTGGTCCGTCCGTCACTCTGGTCCGTCCGTCACTCTGGTCCGTCCGTCACTCTGGTCCGTCCGTCACTCTGGTCCGTCCGTCACTCTGGTCCGTCCGTCACTCTGGTCCGTCCGTCACTCTGGTGTACTGAGGGAGCTGTCAGTCATGTCAGTTCTAGGCCCTCACCTGATTTAACTAATCAACAGCTGAATGTTGAGCAGATTAGTTGAATCAGGTGTGCTTGGGGCCGGGCTACAACTATAATGTGTAACATTAGGGCTACTCAAGGAATGTGTGTATCACTTGTCTTTGTCTTCCTGTGCTCCAGTCTTGTCCACTAGTCCACTCTGGGCTCTCAGTGCCTGGCTGCTGGCTGAGATGAAGCTGATCCAGTGCTGCAGATCCTCAGGGTAGTCGGGACACTCCACCTGAAGACACACACAGAGAAGAGGACTGAGTGATATCCCATGCATCAAAGGCCCATCATATCTCCCCCCTCCTCCCTCTCCTCTCCTTCCTCTCCTCTCTCCTTCCTCTCCCCTCCTCCCTCTCCTCTCCTCTCTCCTCCTTTCATCTCTCCTTCCTCTCCTTCCTCTCCCCTCCTTCACCTCTCATCTCTCCTTCCTCTCCTCTCCCCTCTCTCCTCCCTCTCCTCTCCTCTCCTCTCCTCTCCTCTCCTCTCCTCTCCTCCTCTCCTCTCCTCTCCTCTCCTCTCCTCCCTCTCCTCCCGTCCTCCCTCACCTCCCTTCCTCTCCTACCTTCCGCTTGCAGAGCAGCTGTAGGATGCTCTCAGGGTTGCTACGGAGAACGTTCTGTCTGCATAGCATCACCGCGGAGATGAACCCGTCGCCCTGGGAGACAAACCGCTGCTCCACGAAGAATGACTTGTCGTCCCATGCCACGATGCGGGTGCGCAAGTCAAATGCTTCCCCGAAGGCCAGCGAGCGTCGGTAGCGAATGGTGGAGGCCCCGACCACCATAGTGGCCCCCAGGGTCCGCAGCGCTTTACAGATCCCGTTACGCATGTAATGGTGGAACCTGGAGGAGGAGGGAACGAGTACAGACATCACCTGAATGCACATACGTACATCTGAGGGATTCTCATGAAACCAGTTTTTAAAATGTCTGCAGCAAATTGAGTTACAAAACCATGATGCATCTGCAAAAAATCAACTATCATTCTGAGAACTAAGATGTGTAGTTTTAGTTTTAGGGAAAGTGTCTTACCTGATTTTTTGTACATTTTCACCACTAATTCTTATTACCAAAATGCATACGGATTAAATGCGGAAGTATTTTATACAATTTTACTTTAGAAAAACCTAACCCTTTGAATAAAACACAAAATATGGTACTGTAGTTTGTCCATAAATCATAAAAATTGTGAAGTTGTTTACATTCAAATATGTTTATTACATAAAAACACACCCACGATGCATTATCTAGAGCAGGGATCCTTAAAACTATTTCAGCTCCAGACCCAAATGAGACATTGACCGTCCTCCCCTGACCCAAATCGTCCTCCATTAACCCAAAGAAGAAAGTGTGTGTGATTATAGATGTATTCTCATAACTCAGGACCCACCTGCCCAGGGAACTCTGGGAACCCTGGTTTAGAGGAGCAGTCCACAGGTTAAAGTTCATTTATTCGCTTATATACCTTAAAAACACCCCCTTTACCCCACTTGGCCTTCTCACTACCGAAATGGCTAAAACGCTAAATTGGGAAAAACTCAGAGTACCATTACCGTAGCAACATGGAGGCATGAATGGGCTTTAGTGATGTAGACAATCTTTGCGGGTTAATAATGGCTGTCTCCTTTTATTTGATTGATTGAGCTATGGGCCTCATTACCGTCCTTTTTAGGTCCGTTTCGGTAATGAGAACCTTAATTTCGGTAATGATAATAAGCTAATTCTAATGTATAGTCAATGGGTGTGCTATGCTGGTAACTTTATGTATTTACTAGGACCACGCCTTAAACATACTGTATAGATTTTTTGTAAAACAACAGTTATTTGATTAAGTTTGAAATATGGGGTTTATAAACAGTAATATAATAAACCCCATTTATTTTACTTAAAGTCACAATTGGCAGTTTGTGTTTCGGCAAAGAGCAACGCTACCACTGAAAGGAGAATATCCTCCATTTTGACGTGTCCCTGATTTCAAACTTACCTATACTGTTGTTAATAATATCCCAAGGCAGTTTTTGGTCCATATCTCACATATTTTGAAACGTGTAGACATATTGTGTCATGCCGTTTGCCCATAGGATCCCATTCAATCCAGAAATACATCTAAAATACCTTAAAACCCCAATATTACCTTGGATAGATATATTTTATTACAAATAAAACAGAAATACCTTATCTACATAAGTATTCAGACCCTTTGCTATGAGACTCGAAATTCAGCTCAGGTGCATCCTGTTTCCATTGATCATCCTTGAGATGTTTCTACAACTTGATTGGAGTCCACCTGTGGTAAATTCAATTGATTGGACATGATTTGGAAAGGCACACACTTGTCTATATAAGGCCCCACAGTTGACAGTGCATGTCAGAGCAAAAACCAAGCCATGAGGTCGAAGGAATTGTCCGTAGAGCTCCGAGACAGGATTGTGTCGAGGCACAGATCTGGGGAAGGGTACCAAAACATTTATTCAGCATTGAAGGTCCCCAAGAACACAGTGGCCTCCATCATTCTTAAATGGAAGAAGTTTGGCACCACCAAGACTCTTCCTAGAGCTGGCCGCCCGGCCAAACTGAGCTCCAGAGTTCCTCTGTGGAGATGGGAGAACCTTCCAGAAGGACAACCATCCCTGCAGCACTCCACCAAATCAGGCCTTTATGGTAGAGTGGCCAGACGGAAGCCACTCCTCAGTAAAAGCCACATGACAGCCAGCTTGGAGTTTGCCAAAAGGTACCTAAAGGACTCTCAGACCATGAGAAACAAGATTCTCTGGTCTGATGAAACCAAGATTGAACTCTTTGGCCTGAATGCCAAGCGTCACGTCTGGAGGAAACCTGGCACCATCCCTACGGTGAACCATGGTGGTGGCAGCATCATGCTGTGGGAATGTTTTTCAGCGGCAGGGACTGGGAGACTAGTCAGGATCGAGGGAAAGATGAACGTAGCAAAGTACAGAGAGATCCTTGATGAAAACCTGCTCCACAGCGCTCAGCACCTCAGACTGGGGCGAGGTTTCACCTTCCAACAGGACAACGACCCTAAGCACACAGCCAAGACAACGCAGGAGTGGCTTTGTGACAAGTCTCAATGTCCTTGAGTGGCCCATTCATAGCCCGGACTTGAACCCGATCGAACATCTCTGGAGAGACCTGAAAATAGCTGCGCAGCGACGCTCCTCATCCAACCTGACAGAGCTTGAGAGGATCTGCAGAAATATAGGTGTACCAAGCTTGTAGCTTCATACCCAAGAAGACTTAAGGCTGTAATCGCTGCCAAAGGTGCTTCAACAAAGTACTGAGTAAAGGGTCTGAATACTTATGTAAATGTAAATGTCAATGAGCTTGACGCCTTGATCTGCCCCTACTTAGATGGTAATGTGCCGTGGCAACCTTCGCTCTCTCTCTCCCGCTACTCTCTCCTCTTCCATCTCTTCCCTCTGCTAAATCCTTCCCCCTCCGATCTCCTGATTCTGCCTCCTCCTCTCCTCCCTTTCTGCATCTTATGACTCTCTATGTCCCCTATCCTCCCGGCCGTCTCGGTCCTCCCCTCCTGCTCCGTGGCTTGACGACTCATTGCGAGCTCACAGAAAAGGGCTCCGGGCAGCCGAGCGGAAATGGAGGAAAACTAGACTCCCTGCGGACCTGTCATCTTTTCACTCCCTCCTCTCTACATGCTCTTCCTCTGTTTCTGCTGCTAAAGCCACTTTCTACCACTCTAAATTTCAAGCCTCTGCCTCTAACCCTAGGAAGCTCTTTGCCACCTTCTCCTCCCTGCTGAATCCTCCTCCTCCCCCTCCCTGTGGATGACTTCGTCAACCATTTTGAAAAGAAGGTCGACGACATTCTATCCTCATTTATTAAGTCAAATGACACCGCTGGTCCTGCTCACGCTGCCCTACCCTATGCTTTGACTTCTTTCTCCCCTCTCTCTCCAGATGAAATCTTGCGACTTGTGACGGTCGGCTGCCCAACAACCTGCCCGCTTGACCCTATCCCCTCCTCTCTTCTCCAGCCCATTTCCGGAGACCTTCTCCCTTACCTCACCTCGCTCATCAACTCATCCTTGACCGCTGGCCATGTCCCTTCCGTCTTCAAGAGAGCGAGAATTGCACCCCTCCTCAAAAAACCTACACTCGATCCCTCCGATGTCAACAACTACAGACCAGTATCCCTTCTTTCTTTTCTCTCCAAAACTCTTGAGCGTGCCGTCTCTAGCCAACTCTCCTGCTATCTCTCTCAGAATGACCTTCTTGATCCAAACCAGTCAGGTTTCAAGACTGGTCATTCAACTGAGACTGCTCTTCTCTGTGTCACAGAGGCTCTCCGCACTGCTAAAGCTAACTCTCTCTCCTCTGCTCTTATTCTTCTAGACCTATCTGCTGCCTTTGATACTGTGAACCATCAGATCCTCCTCTCCACCCTCTCCGAGTTGGGCATCTCCAGCGCTGCTCACTCTTGGATTCCGTCCTAACTGACAGGTCGCTCCTACCAGGTGGCGTGGCGAGAATCTGTCTCCGCACTACGTGCTCTCACCACTGGTGTCCCCCAGGGCTCAGTTCTAGGCCCTCTCCTATTCTCTCTATACACCAAGTAACTTGGCTCTGTCATATCCTCACATGGTCTCTCCTATCATTGCTACGCAGACGACACACAATTAATTTTCTCCTTTCCCCCTTCTGATAACCAGGTGGCGAATCGCATCTCTGCATGTCTGGCAGACATATCAGAGTGGATGTCGGATCACCACCTCAAGCTGAACCTCGGCAAGACGGAGCTGCTCTTCCTCCCGGGGAAGGACTGCCCGCTCCATGATCTCGCCATCACGGTTGACAACTCCGTTGTGTCCTCCTCCCAGAGTGCAAAGAACCTTGGCGTGACCCTGGACAACACCCTGTCATTCTCCGCTAACATCAAAGCGGTGACCCGATCCTGCAGGTTCATACTCTGCAACATTCGCAGAGTACGACCCTACCTTACACAGAAAGCGGCACAGGTCCTAATCCAAGCACTTGTCATCTCCCGTCTGGATTACTGCATCTCGCTGTTGGCTGGGCTCCCTGCCTGTGCCATTAAACCCCTACAACTTATCCAGAACGCTGCAGCCCGTCTGGTGTTCAACCTTCCCAAGTTCTCTCATGTCACCCCGCTCCTCTGCACACTCCACTGGCTTCCAGTTGAGGCTCGCATCTACTACAAGACCATGGTGCTTGCCTCCGGAGCTGTGCGGGGAACGGCACCTCCTTACCTTCAGGCTCTGATCAGACCCTACACCCAAACGAGGGCACTACGTTCATCCACCTCTGGCCTGCTAGCCCCCCTACCTCTACGGAAGCACAGTTCCCGTTCAGCCCAGTCAAAGCTATTCGCTGCTCTGGCACCCCAATGGTGGAACAAGCTCCCTCACGATGCCAGGACAGCAGAGTCACTGACCACCTTCCGGAGACACTTGAAACCCTACCTCTTTAAGGAATACCTGGAATAGTATAAAGTAATCCTTCTACCCCCCCACCCCCCTAAAAAAAAAGTGGTTGTCCCACTGGCTATCATAAGTTGAATGCACCAATTTGTAAGTCGCTCTGGATAAGAGCGTCTGCTAAATGACGTAAAATGTAAATGTAATATTTCAGTTTTTAAATAAAAATAAATTAAATAAAAAAACCTGGTTTTGCTTCGTCATTTTGGTGTATTGTGTGTAAATTGATTAATTGAATCTATTTTAGAATAAGGCTGTAACACAACATGTGGAACAAGGCAAATGGTCTGAATACTTTCCTTATCAATCTACACACAATACACCATAATGACAAAGCCAAAACAGTTTGTTTTTTTAAGAAGATTTAAAAAAAAACATTAATATCACATTTACATAAGTATTCAGACCCTTTACTCAGTACTCTGTTGAAGCACCTTTGGTAGCGATTACAGCCTCGACTCTTCTTGGGTAGAAACATCTCAAGGATGATCAATGGAAACAGGATGCACCCGAGCTCAATTATCGAGTCTCATAGCAAAGGGTCTGAACACTTATGTAAATGAGGTATTTATTTTTATTTCTATAAATGCGCGAACATTTCTACAAACCTGTTTTAACTTTGTCATTATGGGGTATTGTGTGTAAATTGATGAGGAAAACAATTAATTTAATCTATTATTGAATAAGGCTGTAACGTAACAAAATGTGGAAAAAGGGAAGGGGTCTGAATACATTCCGAATGCACTACCAGTCAAACGTTTAGACACACCTACTCATTCAAGGGTTTTTCTTTATTTTTACTATTTTCTACATTGTAGAATAATACTGAAGACATCAAAACGATGACATAACACATATGGAATCATGTAGTAACCAAAAAAAAGTGTTAAACAAATCAAAATATATGTTATATTTGAGATTCTTCAAATAGCCACCCTTTGCCTTGATGACAGCTTTGCACACTCTTGGCATTCTCTCAACCAGCTTCATGAGGAGCGCTTTTCCAACAGTCTTGAAGGAGTCCCCACATAAGAATCTCAAATACAAAATATATTTTGATTTGTTTAACACTTTTTTGGTTACTACATCCAAACTTTTGACTGGTACTGTACACACACACACAATCTTTCTTGAGTCAATAAGTATTCAACCCCTTTGTTATGACAAGCCTAAATAAGTTCAGGAGTAAAGATTTGTTTAACAAGTCACATTATAAAGTTGCATGGACTCACTCTGTGTGCAATAATAGTGTTTAACATGATTTTTGTATGACTACCTCATCTCTGTACCCCCCACATACAATTATCTGTAAGGTCCCTCAGTCGAGCAGTGAATTTCAAACACAGATTCAACCAAAAAGACCAGGGAGGTTTTCCACTGGGTCGCAAAGAGCACCTATTGGTAGATGGGTAATTTTTTTTAAATAAGCAGACACTGAATATCCCTTTGAGCATGGTGGAGTTATTAATTACACTTTGGATGGTGTATCAATACACCCAGTCACTACAGAGATACAGGCATCCTTCCTAACTCTGTTGCCGGAGAGGAAGGAAACCGCTCAGGGATTTCACCATGAGGCCAATGGTGACTTTAAAACAGTTACAGAGTTTAATGGCTGTGGTAGCAGAAGACTGAGGATGGATCAACAACATTGTAGTTATTCCACAATACTAACCTAAATGACAGAGTGAAAAGAAGGAAGCCTGTACAGAATAACAATTTTCCAAATCATGCATCCTTTTTGCAATAAGGCCCTTAGGACTGACCCCATTTAGTCGACTGGTCGATTGTTCGGTTGATAGGCTGTTGGTCGACCACGATTTATTTTTTAATCGAGCAGTCGCAAATATATATATATATTTTTTTTTATGGCACACCTGTCTGATTCACGCCTGTCTGATTCACGCCTGTCTCAGTGGACTAATCCATTGCGGAGGCCACAGGGATAACCAGTATCACCAGTAGTACATTTACCGTTAATTACCATCTTTTCTAATCTACAATGTTTGCTTTGTTACGGTAATTTCTGTTAATGCATTCAATATATTATTATTATTCCAGTCTTCTACCGTTTTCTGTCGGAGTGGACGGCACAACCTAGGCTACGCTTGTGGGGACCAAGGCTTGGTTTATTTCCATTTACAAGTTGTCAATGTATCCATTGTAGCGCTCCTGTCAATGTTGAGTAATGACGCGCATTAATTATGCATAGAAGTAGTCCTAGGCTACCTGGCCGGTGTATTAATGTAGGCCTATAAAATGTGCCCATTTGGGGATCTGATAGTATTTCTGATTGTCTTAACTGACCACCACTGTGGAGCTTCTCAAAGTAATGTTTTCTTCACCTCGAAACAGCAAGTAAACAAAGTCTGTTTTTACATCCATTGAGAATGACAATAGTTCCTCAACGTAGCCTATTTGAAAAATCTTTCCAGCTCTCTCTCCTTCGATAACCACTTAGCATGAAAGGGGAAAAAATTTCATGCTCTGATCTGGTGGAAACGTCATAAAAAAAAAAGCCTACCTGATTACTTCTTATCCCTTGTGCAAACAGCCTCCAGCTGTGTCCGTCTGTCCGGAGCTCACTGGTGCAGGGAAAAACTCTGAGGAACCAGAATATTTTATACAATATTGCAAGTTTGGTAGCGGAAGCTTCAGGCCAGACTCAAGTTAATTGTTGATAGAATGTTTCAAGTTCCTTGCAGACTGGCCATGCATAGCCAATGTGATTTATAGGATATTTATTTAGGATATTTTCTACCTGTTATTTTACATAGTTGGCATTGGCAATATTAGTTACTTTTAGAATTTTGATTAACCACATGATGATTTTGAGACACAAATACTTATTATAAAATAAACTGTTCCACGAAAATGTACATATGAAAATCTAAACTAGCACGTAGATCAGTATAAGTGGTAAGATAACTTGGCACTCCAAATGGAAAAGGACCCCTGGTGTAGACTATTACCTACAGGCAACTTCAGGAGCGTAACGGCAGAATCTGCAAAGGCCAGCAGCAGCGGGAGGAAGAGGATAGGGAGGAGGAGGGTCGGGAGGAGGGGGGTCGGGAGGAGGGGGGTCGGGAGGAGGGGGTCGGGAGGAGGGGGGTCGGGAGGAGGAGGGTAGGGAATAGTTTATTTTTTTCCTTCTTCTGGTTAAGCTATCTTGATCTTTGGTTCCCTCTTGAGTCATTTGTGTGTCTTAATTATTCATTCACAGTGTGCTTAAAGCATCAGACAAGCTCAGAAGCCTACATATAGTTGATTTTATTAAAACACAGGTGTGTCCATATAAGGAAAAATACACGTTTAAAACGTCGACCAATCGACCAAGATTTATTTCATCGGGGACAGCCCTAAAAGCACTTAAGTAAAACTGCTAAAAATGTGGCAAAGAAATTAACGTTATGTCCTGCATACCAAGTGTTATGTTTGAGGAAAATCCAACACAACACATCACTGAGTACCACTCTTCATATTGTCAAGCACGGTGGTGGCTGCATCATGTTATGGGTATGAGAACAATGAGAAGTGTTGCTTTAGTAGTCGTGGAAATTGTGGTAAAATGTATAATATCTGACGAGAATAATAATAATGAAATAGATCAGCACAAATCCTAATCTCAGTGAATCCGGCCCACTGCTCTTTCACCTCTATCTATCCTAAAACATACAAAACACTTCAATATGTTTTTAAAGTAAAGCAGTAAAGTGGCCCAGTAAAACAGGCCTGTGTTCGTGTGTTCGTCTAACCTGGCGAAGTCACACTCCCGGAGGTATCTGGCGTTGTTCATGTGACCCATATAGTCCAGGTCATGAGGTAGGACCCTCCCAGGAACACTCTGCTCTGCCAGGACGTCCCAGACCGGGGGTTGAAACCAGGCCTGCACCACCACCACCGCCCCCCGCAGGAAGTACCAGACATCCAGACAGGAGAACAGCAGCAGCAGCAGGCCCCCCAGAGCACACAGCAACATCTCTCTGGAGGGGAGGGGTGGAGGAGAGAGAGAAAGGGTTTCAATTTCCAGGTGAACAGAAGAAAAGTCACAGATAAAGTAAATACAAAAATCTAACTGGTTTATTACAAGTTGCAACAGGGAGACACCGCCAGAACGGAAACAGAGAAAATATATATATATATATATTATATCCTAATCAGACAGTACCAAATGTTCTGTAAACACCAGCTAGGCCCTTCATATCCTAATCAGACAGTACCAAATGTTCTGTAAACACCAGCTAGGCCCTTCATATCCTAATCAGACAGCACCGAATGTTCTGTAAACACCAGCTAGGCCCTTCATATCCTAATCAGACAGTACCAAATGTTCTGTAAACACCAGCCAGGCCCTTCATATCCTAATCAGACAGCACCAAATGTTCTGTAAACACCAGCCAGGCCCTTCATATCCTAATCAGACAGCACCAAATGTTCTGTAAACACCAGCTAGGCCCTTCATATCCTAATCAGACAGCACCAAATGTTCTGTAAACACCAGCTAGGCCCTTCATATCCTAATCAGACAGCACCAAATGTTCTGTAAACACCAGCCAGGCCCTTCATATCCTAATCAGACAGCACCAAATGTTCTGTAAACACCAGCCAGGCCCTTCATATCCTAATCAGACAGTACCAAATGTTCTGTAAACACCAGCTAGGCCCTTCATATCCTAATCAGACAGCAACAAATGTTCTGTAAACACCAGCTAGGCCCTTCATATCCTAATCAGACAGTACCAAATGTTCTGTAAACACCAGCTAGGCCCTTCATATCCTAATCAGACAGTACCAAATGTTCTGTAAACACCAGCTAGGCCCTTCATATCCTAATCAGACAGTACCAAATGTTCTGTAAACACCAGCCAGGCCCTTCATATCCTAATCAGACAGCACCAAATGTTCTGTAAACACCAGCTAGGCCCTTCATATCCTAATCAGACAGTACCAAATGTTCTGTAAACACCAGCTAGGCCCTTCATATCCTAATCAGACAGTACCAAATGTTCTGTAAACACCAGCCAGGCCCTTCATATCCTAATCAGACAGTACCAAATGTTCTGTAAACACCAGCTAGGCCCTTCATATCCTAATCAGACAGTACCAAATGTTCTGTAAACACCAGCTAGGCCCTTCATATCCTAATCAGACAGTACCAAATGTTCTGTAAACACCAGCCAGGCCCTTCATATCCTAATCAGACAGCACCGAATGTTCTGTAAACACCAGCTAGGCCCTTCATATCCTAATCAGACAGTACCAAATGTTCTGTAAACACCAGCTAGGCCCTTCATATCCTAATCAGACAGCAACAAATGTTCTGTAAACACCAGCTAGGGTTAAAGAGAACGGGAGAGAGGGGAGAGAGACAGACAGGTGTTACACTAGACCAGTTCAGGAGCATCTCTCTCACATGTCAGGTTTCACTTTAGGGAGGGAAAGACAGGGCCATGCCTCTGGTTTCACTGGCCTTGTTCTATGGGACTTCAGGAAATTAACTATATACTTTTTTTGTAGGATCTGTTATGCATTTCCCTTTGAATTCAGCTAGCCGGTTCATCAGCCTCAGACACTATCCTGTTAAAGTAGCTTGCTAGCCAGAATCCGACTAGACGGTCATTACACGAAACGCGGGGAAGGCTTTCCACTAGATGTTGGAACATTGCTGCGGGGACTTGCTTCCATTCAGCCACAAGAGCATTAGTGAGGTCGGGCACTGATGTTGGGCGATTAGGCCTGGCTCGCAGTCGGCGTTCCAATTCATTCCAAAGGTGTTCGATGGGGTTGAAGTCAGGGCTCTGTGCAGGCCAGTCAAGTTCTTCCACACTGATCTCGACAAATCATTTCTGTATGGACCTCGCTTTGTGCACGGGGGCATTGTCATGCTGAAACAGGAAAGGGCCTTCCCCAAACTGTTGCCACAAAGTTGGAAGCACAGAATCGTGCTTCCAACTCTGGAACTAAGGGGCCTAACCCGAACCATGAAAAACTGCCCCAGACCATTATTCCTCCTCCACCAAACTTCACAGTTGGCACTATGCATTCGAGCAGGTAGCGTTCTCCTGGCATCCGCCAAACCCAGATTCTTCCGTCGGACTGCCAGATGGTGAAGTGTGTTTCATCACTCCAGAGAACGCGTTTCCACTGCTCCAGAGTCCAATGGCGGAGAGCTTTACACCACTCCAGCCGACGCTTGGCATTGCGCATGGTGATCTTAGGCTTGTGTGTGGCTGCTCGGCCATGGAAACCCATTTCATGAAGCTCCCTGACGAACAGTTCTTGTGCTTCCAGAGGCAGTTTGGAACTCGGTAGTGAATGTTGCAACCAAGGACAGACGATTTTTAAGCGCTACACGCTTCAGTACTCTGCGGTCCCTTTCTGTGAGCTTGTGTGGCCTTCCACTTCGCGGCTAAGCCGTTGTTGCACCTAGACGTTTCCACTTCACAATAACAGCACTTACAGTTGACCGGGGCAGCTCTAGCAGGGCAGAAATTTGACGAACTGACTTGTTGGAAAGGTGGCATCCTATGACAGTGCCACGTTGAAAGTCACTGAGCTCTCCAGTAAGGCCATTCTACTGCCAATGTTTGCATGGCTGTGTGCTCCATTTTATACACCTGTCAGCAGCGGGTGTGGCTGAAATAGCTGAATCCACTAATTTGAAGGGTCCACATACTTTTATATACAGTACCAGTCAAAAGTTTGAACACACCTACTCATTCAAGGGGGTGGCTACTTTGAAGAATCTCAAATATAAAATATACTTTGATTTGTTTAACACTGTTTTGGTTACTACATGATTCCATATGTGTTATTTCATAGTTTTGATGTCTTCACTATTATTCTACAATGTAGAAAATAGTAAAAATAAAGAAAAACCCTGGAATGAGTAGGTGTGTCCAAACTTTTGACTGGTACTGTATATAGTGTATTTCTGCTACTTTCTACGATGTATCCTGTTGCCTAGTCACTTTACCCTATAGCGCAATGTCGCCTATTCTCAGATGCTATTTACCTGAAACCTAAGTAAATTAATGTGGCTAAAAAGATTAGACACTTTTTACTGCCCATTGCATACCTGATTGTTTAGCTGAAGGTGTCCTATAACATTGTGCCAAGTGACAATTTTCTCTGTATTAACATATTTGATGCGTGGTCGGCTGCTGGACACAAATGGTTATCTAACCTCGGACACTTGGTCTCTAGTTTTCTGTTTTATTAATGCAACGTGTTCCTGGTTACAACGGTGATTTACACTGACCTGCTATGGGTGGCAGCTTCTCATATCAGGTCAACACTGCACTGACCTGCTAAGGGTGGCAGCTTCTCATATCAGGTCAACACTGCACTGACCTGCTAAGGGTGACAGCTTCTCATATCAGGTCAACACTGCACTGACCTGCTAAGGGTGACAGCTTCTCATATCAGGTCAACACTGCACTGACCTGCTATGGGTGACAGCTTCTCATATCAGGTCAACACTGCACTGACCTGCTAAGGGTGGCAGCTTCTCATATCAGGTCAACACTGCACTGACCTGCTAAGGGTGACAGCTTCTCATATCAGGTCAACACAGCACTGACCTGCTAAGGGTGACAGCTTCTCATATCAGGTCAATACCACACTGACCTGCTGAGGGTGACAGCTTCTCATATCAGGTCAATACTGCCATCTACTGGTCATTAAAGGTCAAACGTGTCTACTGCACCATGAATGGCATTTAAACAAGAGGGAATCAATGAAATCAAATGGAAATCATGTGTAATGCATCAAAGTAATGCATTGAATTCGTATTGGTTTAATGTGTCAACATTTATTGATCTTGAATCCATTTATTGATCTTGAATCGCATCACAATATCTGCATATGATTCCAAATCCGTCAGCTGAGAAACGCATTTTATCATTCCGCTAAGGATCTCTGTCTACCAGCAGGAAAACTAATTTCTTAATTTGATCCTCGTTGGCTTCCGTAGGTATGGGTGTCATGGAAACTAAATCAACAAATGCTTGCCTCCATGACCTAAATGGAGAGAGATTTGAGGTGATGAGTGAGGAGCGGGCAGGAGCCGGTCAGGGCGAGTTCATAATTGAAGAGCTTAAACTGGACATTTGGTCACATGTAGAAGTGAGGCCGTCTTTATATCACTAAATATGCACGTAGAGTCGTGAAATTGTGTATTTGTACTGTTGAATACAGTGCCTTCGGAAATACTTTTCCCGCATTTTGTTATGTTACAGACATATTCTAAAATGGATTACATCGTTTTTCCCCCTCATCAATCTACACACAATACCCCATAATGACAAAGCAAAAACAGGTTTTTAGAAATGTTTGCTAATTTAAAAAAACTTAAAACGGAAATTTCACATTTACACAAGTATTATGACCCTTTACTCAGTACTTTGTTGAAGCATATTTGGCAGCAATTACAGCAACGAGTCTTCTTTGGTATGACGCTACAAGCTTGGCACACCTGTATTTGGGGAGTTTCTCCCATTCTTCTCTGCAGATCCTCTCAAGCTCTGTCAGGATGGATGGGGAGCGTCGCTGAACAGCTATTTTCAGGTCTCTCCAGAGATGTTTGATCCGGGCTCTGGCTGGGCCACTCAAGTCTGGGCTCTGGCTGGGCCACTCAAGGACATTCAGAAACTTGTCCCGAAGCCACTCCTGCATTGTCTTGGCTGCGTGCTTAGGGTCATTGTCCTGTTGGAAGGTGAACCTTCGCCTCAGTCTGAGGTCCTGAGCGCTCTGCAGCAGGTTTTCATCAAGGATCTCTCCGTTCATCTTTGCCTCAATCTTGACTAGTCTTCCAGTCCCTGCCGCTGAAAAACATCCCCACAGCATGATGCTGCCACCACCATGCTTCACCATAGGGATGGTACCAGGTTTCCTCCAGACGTGACACTTGGCATTCAGGCCAAATAGTTCAATCTTGGTTTAATCAGACCAGAGAAACTTGTTTATCATGGTCTGAGAGTCCTTTAGGTGCCTTTTTGGCAACCTCCAAGTGGGCTGTCATGTGCTTCCGCCTGGCCACTCCACCATAAAGGCCTGATTGGTGGAGTGCAGCAGAGATGGTTGTCCTTCTGGAAGGTTCTCCCATCTCCACAGAGGAACTCTGGAGCTCTGTCAGAGTGACCATCGGGTTCTTGGCCACCTACCTGACCAAGGCCCTTCTCCCCTAATTGCTCAGTTTGAACTCTTTATTTTATATACATTTGTAAAAATTTATAAAAACCTGTTTTGGCTTTGTCATTATAGGGTATTGTTTGTAGATTGATGAGGATTCTATATATTTGTATCAAAAGGTCAAGGGGCCTGAATACTTTCCGAATGCACTGTACGTGCCCTGTCCGAGCATAGAAGACGTAACATTTTAACATGGAAATAGCTGTTCTGTCATTCAGCCTACAGTAGCAGCCAATGGGTGGTGTTCAATGTAGGCCTTTTTTTTTTTAAACATGCAGGGCTTGACATTAAGCCGTTTATCCACTTGTCCTTCAGACAAGGAGGTGACTGAAAATATTGTGGTGTTTGATGCAAGAAACCCCTTTACAAAGTAAAATGCATTATTCTGTACATATCTACCTCCATTTCCTCGTACCCCTGCACATCGACGCGGTACTGATACCCCGTGTATATAACCTAGCTATCATTGCTCATTGTGTATTTATTCCTCGTATTAGTATTTTAAAAAATGGTATTCTGCATTGTTTGGGAGGGCCTGTAAGTAAGCATTTCAATGTTAGTCTACGCTTGTTTACGAAGCATGTGACAATTAAAATGTGACGTGACTAGAGAGAGAATGTAATGAACGTCTATTCGGATTATGGCTACCAGCTAACCAGCTAACCAGCTAACTAACTAACTAGCCAGGTCATTTGCTAAATCAGCAGTAGCGGTGTGTATAATCACCGGGGAAGCCAATCCAGAAAAATGTTCCATATTACAACGTTTGTGTTGTGATCAATGTTCCCTCTAAGAGGCGAGTGCACCCTGGTACTGCTGCGCAGAAGAAATATCAGCCCGCGCAGAGAAGCATGAGATTGAACTTCACACTAAAGTTTCTAGTTTTCCCCCTTAGTCAACACGGTCAACGTTCCCCTCTACTGTGGGAATTGTGATCGAATCAATGCACTATTAGCCACTTTCAATGCAACATACCAAAACAAAACTAACTATGCAAGATATTTTGTTGTAGGCAGAACGCATCAGTTGGATTCTATTGCATTGACACTCATGACTCAGCCCTACTCTACACAGACCGGTCCGGCATAACCAAAGGAAAGCTGCAGTAGGCCTATATGCAAATTGACTATTGCCATTTATGGAGCTGGTCCATTCACTTTGAACTGGACTGTGTTTACAGCATGAGCGGTCGTGAGTAGATGCGCTTGTTCTGAGATCAAAGCAAAAGTTGCATGTCCACAGCCTCTCAAGTGGTGCAGCGGTCTAAGTCACTGCATTCCAGTGCTGGAGGCGTCACTACAGACCCGGGTTCAATCCCAGGCTGTATCACAACTGGTGTGATCGGGAGTCCCATAGGGCGGCGCACAATTGGCCCAACGTCGTCCGGGACGAAAGTAGGCCGTCATTGTAAATAAAAATGTGTTCTTAACCGACTTGCCTAGTTAAATAAATGTTAAATAAATGTAGCCACGTGTGCACATTTGTTCATATCCTTTGCTAGTTAGTGAGTTATTATCCCAGTTATAAATAATTTGTAGTCAGCAATAGGGGAGTGATTGCTTCCTACAAGAGCTTTTTTTTTGTCTTAAAGGGGCAGTGTTGTATTTTGAGATAGGCTTGAATAAACTAAGTAGCCAATAGGCAGAGGGTAGCATAATTTGTCTGATTCTCTGTAATAATGGTATGGGAATAATAATGCATTTTACTTTGTAAAGTGGTTTCTTGCATCAAACAACACAATATTTTCAGTCACCTCCTTGTCTGAAGGACAAGTGGATAAACAGGTTAATGTCAATAGTTTTTTCTAAAGTCTCATGGAATGTAGCCCTACATTGAACACCACCCATTGGCTGCTACTGTAGGCTGAATGATAGAACAGCTATTTCCATGTTAAAATATTATGGGATGCATTTTCTCCATAGTTTTTGATGGTAGGCCACTCTGGTAGGCCTACATTATGATCAAATAGCCACAGTAGCCTACTTGGCCACTGTTAAAACTGTAACTTAAAGCGGGTACAGCCTCAGTGTTCACAGTAAACATGCGCTGGAAGTTGCACCGAAATTTCACAACATTCAAGTTTGCACTCAGCAGCCCTGAAATTTGCTCAATGGCCAAAAAAATTAGAGGGAACATTGGTTGTGATAATTGCGTTGTTAAGGTCGAGACAATAAGAAGACACAGTGGCAGAATAAATTCAACCACACCTTTGTTTCATTACAAAATGGAGATCAAGTCCACAAAGTATATTACATATAACAAACTGTTACATGACCTACAGCACGGTCAAGCAAGTTCATGTTTCCAACATTTTCGGACTACTAAACAACTATTGATTTAGTACCACGGAGAGTTACTGCAAGTCGCAAAGAAAACAGGAGCTGCCTCCACTATTCCAGCACCATTTCCACATCATCTAATCACCTCTGCTTAGTCTAATACAGTGACAACTAAAATCAATCAACGTAGGCTAAATATAATGTGGCTGTCCATGGGGGTGATTTATGTGCGTTTGTGTGTGCGTGCAACATGGTTCACCCTACGCCAATGCCATCCTCCTCGTTCATGTTGCCTAACGGTCTACGACTGTCATACAGTACAACCTTTTATTATTATAATAATAATAATAATAATAATAATAATAATAAGTGGTCCTCTGTAGCTCAGCTGGTAGAGCATGGCGCTTGTAATGCCAAGGTAGTGGGTTCGATCCCCGGGACCACCCATACACAAAAATGTATGCACGCATGACTGTAAGTCGCTTTGGATAAAAGCGTCTGCTAAATGGCATATAAATAATAATAATAATAATAATAATAATAATATGCCATTTAGCAGACGGTTTTATCCAAAGCGACTTACAGTCATCTGTGCATACATTTTTACGTATGGGTGGTCCCGGGGATCGAACCCACTACCCTGGCGTTACAAGCACTGTGCTCTACCACATGTAGTTTTGTTGCCCTAGGCTACCTGGCTACCTACTTGCTCGCTAGCCTAACTTCCTTTCATGGGCAATGATACACCAGGCCAGCTAGTTAACATTAGCATACTACCTCTACCCACATGTTGAACTTCCATCCTCTCAGGCCAGGGGCACAATGAGAGCATGGCGTTTGCAACGCCAGGGTTGTGGGTTCGATTCCCAAGGGGGGCCAGTATGAAAAAAATAAAAAAATAAAATGTATGCACTCACTAACTGTAAGTCGCTCTGGATAAGAGCGTCTGCTAAATGACTAAAAATGTAAATGTAAAAAAATGGGTGTCAACAATGTCATACTCTTTCTGACCAGACAGCATCAGATAGATACGCTACACATACTGAGACAGAGGGGCGCTGTTTCGTTCGCTTTTCTACGGCGAGATATTTTTATTTTGTATATTTTTTTCTTGGTCAATTTTTTGGGGAAGCATGGCTTCCCTTGGCATCCATAAATACACGCCACACTGTAAACCATCAGCAGCGTGAACTACAAATTTAACTTTAAAATTAAACACTGAGCAAATGTAATTGAATTACTAGCTAACTAGCGTTAGCTTGTTCAATAACGTTCAAGTACAGACCAACGTTAGCCTGCTACCTCGGGTAATCTGCTGGCTAACTGTGTAGCTAACGCGTAGCTAGCTAAATTAGCTAGCTAGCTCAAAATGTGGTGTCAGGATTGTGTTCCCCTATCTTATTATGAAGTTGTCTTGTATATTTCTAGACAGATGTTAGAATGTACCAGAATGTCTTTCATTTTCATAATGAATAGCCAGTCAACTTACATCGTTTTTATGGAGATGTGCTGCGCAGCGGAAGAAGCCGTTGACTGAGTCGCCAGTATTCTACCAGCAGCACAAACGATGACGTCAGTTGTATGGTAATGAGGAAATCTTCCAAATAAAAGCCCTCATTTCAAAACATTTCAATGTCGATAACTAATTCAAAATATATCGATTTTTTTTTAAATCAATGGCCACTTCTGTTGTGGCAACAAGGAAATGTAATTAGTAATTAGTAATTTATACCAATAATGAAAACGTTGACATTGGTATGTTGAGAATATTGGGGCTGTAGAGAACTTTTCTACCTGTCTCAGCTAAAGCGGGGTGGGAAATAAATCAGTAAGGTCTCTACTAACCAATTATGTGGTTTTTGGAGGGGGACTGTGTCGTCCATAACCAGCAGGACTTTGTTCTCAGTCCCCTCTATAGCTGCACTCAATGCATTATGGTGCTATAGGCTACCCAAATCACTGTAAGTGAGGACTTGGTGGACTGTATATTCTTTAGGTTTAACTGTATGTGTTCTCTCCCGTGTGCTGGTAAGGGCACAGATGACAGACAGGATTCCAGTTGAGGTGGTTTAATAATGCTGAATACGCACAGGCACGGAACAGCACCGCACAGTGTATATTGTATGGATGGGCCAAGGCACTTAGTGGTCTGGCAACTTGCTTCATTCAAAGTGTGTGTGTGTGTGTCTGCAAGTAAAGAGAGAAATTAAGATACAATAGTGAATGACAGAATACAATCTCCAATTCACATTTCTTATAAACAATATGCATGGCTATAACATGACTATGATGACTTAATGCTGTACAGGACCAGACAGAGCATTACAACATGACTGTGACTGCACTGTGACTGCACTGTGACTGCACTGTGACTGACTGTGACTGACTGTGACTGCACTGTGACTGCACTGTGACTGCACTGTGACTGACTGTGACTGCACTGTGACTGCACTGTGACTGCACTGTGACTGACTGTGACTGACTGTGACTGCACTGTGACTGACTGTGACTGACTGTGACTGCACTGTGACTGCACTGTGACTGCACTGTGACTGCACTGTGACTGACTGTGACTGACTGTGACTGACTGTGACTGCACTGTGACTGACTGTGACTGACTGTGACTGCACTGTGACTGCACTGTGACTGACTGTGACTGACTGTGACTGCACTGTGACTGACTGTGACTGACTGTGACTGCACTGTGACTGACTGTGACTGCACTGTGACTGACTGTGACTGACTGTGACTGCACTGTGACTGACTGTGACTGACTGTGACTGCACTGTGACTGACTGTGACTGCACTAATTTGAGATCAAATGGATGCCCCTGCACGTGTACTACAAAGCATAGCACCATCATCTTCAGTACAGGGCTACAACTGCACAATGAACAGTGAAATACAATGTAATACCCATATAATGATGCACCATACACCTATAAAATTACAGGGCATATAAACAATGCACTGGGGGGACATTATCCTTTACAAATACAGGGTTAAATGTCCGAAATGATATGACAACCAAACCAGAGCTAGCCAGCTCACAATAGCTAGCTCGCAGTATAAACTACAAATTAGCATAACCATAAATATGACATTATCGTCACAGAGTGCATCTTCAGACATAAACACCTGAAAGATATTAAATATGTACTTACATATCAACAAGGATGCACACTGGCCTTGGGTAACACCATGGAAGCTAACTGGTGGGAAAACACAAGGATGGCTGGAGCTTTCTCTCGCTTGACTTCTCTCCAGCTGATCTTCTTCTCTGAGCTGGAGCTCGTCCAGCATGCGCTGCTCCACTTCAGCGGTGCGCGGAGCTACAGCTCTGATATGATGAACTAACATTACTGATACGATTAAATACAAATACTTCACAGCCTTTTGTACAGCCACCCCTGAATTCACTATGTTAATTCACTCCTAAGAAAGTCAAGTTAAGTATTGAGCCTATCTTAACTCTTACTTACATATACATTTTACATTTTTAGTCATTTAGCAGACGCTCTTATCCAGAGCGACTTACAGGAGCAATTAGGGTTAAGTGCCTTGCTCAAGGGCACATCGATCGATTTTTCACCTAGTCGGCTCAGGGATTAGAACCAGCGACCTTTCGGTTACTGGCACAACGCTCTTAACCACTAATCTACCTGCCGCAACCTTTTGTACAGTCACGTTCATTTAGTTCAAGTAGACAGTTATCAATAGTTTGTTTCTTTGCTATTGTCTTTAGTCATTCGAAGTGTACAGGCCTACATTTTGTAAAATAAATAAAAATCATGGTCCTGTTTTGTTCTAGTTTCATGAGGAGTCACCCTCACTAATCACTTGGCAAATTGTGCTGTTCTAGTGATATGTACAGTCGTGGTCAACAGTTTTGATAATGACACATTAATTTTCACAAATTCTGCTGCCTCAGTTATGATGGCAATTTGCATATACTCCAGAATGTTATGAAGAGTGATCGGATGAATTGCAAAGTCACTCTTTGCCATGAAAATGAACTTAATCCCCCCAAAACATTTCCACTGCATTTCAGCCCTGCCACAAAGGACCAGCTGACATCATGTCAGTGATTCTCTCGTTAACACAGGTGAGAGTGTTGACGAGGACAAGGCTGGAGATCACTCTGTCATGCTGGTTGAGTTAGAATAACAGACTGGAAGCTTTAAAAAGAGGGTGGTGCTTGAAATCATTGTTCTTCCTCTGTTAACCATGGTTACCTGCAAGGAAACACGTGCCGTCATCATTGCTTTGCACAAAAAGGGCTTCACAGGCAAGGATATTGCTGCTTGTAAGATTGCACCTAAATCAACCATTTATCAGATCATCAAGAACTTCAAGGAGAGAGGTTCAATTGTTGTGAAGAAGGCTTCAGGGTGCCCAAGAAAGTCCAGCAAGCGCCAGGACCGTCTCCTAAAGTTCATTCAGCTGCGGGATCGGGGCACCACCAGTGCAGAGCTTGCTCAGGAATGGCAGCAGGCAGGTGTGAGTGCATCTGCACGCACAGTGAGGCGAAGACTTTTGGAGGATGGCCTGGTGTCAAGAAGGGCAGCGAGGAAGCCACTTCTCTCCAGGAAAAACATCAGGGACAGACTGATATTCTGCAAAAGGTACAGGGATTGGACTGCTGAAAAGTCATTTTCTCTGATTAATCCCCTTTCCGATTGTTTGGGGCATCCGGAGAAGACAAGGTGAGCGCTACCATCAGTCCTGTCATGCCAACAGTAAAGCATCCTGAGACCATTCATGTGTGGGGTTGCTTCTCAGCCAAGGGAGTGGGCTCACTCACAATTTTGCCTAAGAACACAGCCATGAATAAAGAATGGTACCAACACATCCTCCGAGAGCAACTTCTCCCAACCATCCAAGAACAGTTTGGTGACGAACAATGCCTTTTCCAGCATGATGGAGCACCTTGCCATAAGGCAAAAGTGATAACTAAGTGGCTAGGGGAACAAAACATCGGAAATTTGGGTCCATGGCCAGGAAACTCCCCAGACCTTAATCCCATTGAGAACTTGTGGTCGATCCTCAAGAGGCGGGTGGACAAACAAAAACCCACAAATTCAGTCAGGATGTGGTCCAGAAGTTAATTGACAGCATGCCAGGGCGGATTGCAGAGGTCTTGAAAAAGAAGGATCAACACTGCAAATATTGACTCTTTGCATAAACTTAATGTAATTGTCAATAAAAGCCTTTGCCACTTACTGAAGTATAATTACAAGCATTCAATATACCATAGTAACATCTGACAAAAATATCTAAAAAACACTGAAGCAGCGAACTTTGTGAAGACCAATACTTGTGTCATTCTCAAAACTTTTGACCATGACTGTAGGCCCAGATCATATTACATTTCATCTTTCAGTCATGCCAGACTTTCTGTATGCTTATGGTTCCGCCATAGTGAAACACAGTCCCCCTTCAAAACTATACATATGTGGTTAGTAGATACCCTACTGAGTATTTCCCAGTCCACTTTAGCTGAGACAGGAAGACATGTTCTCTCTCTACAAGCCAATAAATATCCCTTATACCCTGTTTTGCGTTGCAGTGAAAGTGGGTGGAGTAAAGAGTCACCAGTACTCTGTCAGCACAAGAGACCCATTTACGTTTTGCAGATAATTCCAGTAATATTTTTGTATTTTATTAAAAGTGTATTTCTTTAAAATATAGCCTACCCAATAGCTTTCAACATACCAGTATTTGTGTAAACTTATATATAAATAAAATAAATTCTGGTATAAATAATACAATATTACAAATAAAAGACGTCAAATTACCCATTGACTTTTTCCCCAGAGGTGGTTGCAATGTTGTGAAAAACAGTTGTACTGCACTGGAGTGCAAAAAAAATATCGATATTCCCAAATGTAGCTTGTCTTTGCACAGGGGGTCTTATTTTGAAGAATAAAAAATCCGCGATTGTGCTGCCAGAATAATACCCTGCTGCTAGGAGAACGCGGTGCGCATGCCGGTCACCCTGCCCCAATCCGATTGGTCCAAACAATGTCTTCTTCTTCTTTGGGTTTGTTGGCGAACTACACGCAAAATGTTAATTGTCGCTCCCAACTGGACGGGGGTGAAAATAATCACTAAAGTAAATTATACTACAGGGAGGAGAAAATTAACATTAATTTACTGAAAATATATATATTCCCGCTCCTTCAGTCATTCGAAACTTCAGATCCCCTGTTCAGGCTCTGGAACCTGCACAAGTCAGTAATGCGTGCAGCTCCTCAGATCTTTAGTCTTTTAATCCCAGAAATAGCTCAGCTAAACTAAACAACGTCACACGCTTGGCTGATTTTTAACCACAACAAAAACCCTGGCCTTCTCTGGTTTGGGGAAAAGTCCATCCTCTGCCGTCTCTCCTCCGTGACCCGGAAACCGATGAGTGGTCGAGGAGAGTCTGGCCTTCTGCATACTCCTAGTCCTCATTCTCAAACCCCATTGGATGAGAAAGTCAGAGGTCCCGCAGGAGGAGGAGAGAGGACACGAGGAGTTGAGAAAAGGAGGAGAGAGGACACGAGGAGTTGAGAAAAGGAGGAGAGAGGACACGAGGAGTTGAGAAAAGGCCCCACTGTCCGAATCAAGAGGATCTGTAAATTCTCCAAATTAGATCTTAAAATACAACAAATTTAACCACAGGATTCTATTCCCTATATTTCACAATCAACCTTGGTTACCATTTTATCAGGAGAATATCTTTATTAAGTATTTTAAACCTATAACAAAAAAACAAAAAAAATGTCTCAAATCAAATGATTTTATTTTTTCAACATAGAAAATATAGCTGAATCCATTTGGCCTCTTTCCTATACATTAACAATTCCTATATTGAATGGTCAGTATTAACAGACGGTTGTGCATGCCACCCGCCACAAGAGTATCCAGGAGACAGCAGATGGACAGGTCTCACCTCTGTAGCTCAGCTGGTAGAGCATGGCGCTTGTAACGCCAGGGTAGTGGGTTCAATCCTCGGGACCACCCATACGTAAAAATGTATGCACGCATGACTGTAAGTCGCTTTGGATAAAAGCGTCTGCTAAATGGCATATTATTATTATCTGTCCTGTTTGACACTAGGCCCAGTCCCAAAATGGACCCTAGGCCATAGTAGAGAGATCTGTAATCAATATGGAAAAAGGCTCCAACTTGCCCTTTGATAGGTAGAAGTTTCACCGTATTGCTTATACCAATCAAATTATCTCAGATCTCCACAAGTGCATATCGCGTAGGGTCCATTTGGGACTCGGCCTAGAAAGACAGAAGGCACCAGTGAAGTGAAGTCTCCTAGGATGTGTTTAAACAGGCAGCCCAATTCTGATCTTTTTTTCTTCACTAATTGGTCTTTTGACCAATCAGATCAGCTCTGAAAGATATCTGATGTGAAAAGATATGATTGGTCAAAAATATCAATTAGTGGGAAAAATATCAGAATTGGGCTGCCTGTGTAAACGCAGCCTTAGCAGCAGGTCAGAGTGGAAGAGATGGAGGATCCAGCAGCGTCTGAAGCTGGGGTGTATTCACTAGGAACCAAATGGAACAAACCTGTAGCTCAGCTGGTAGAGCACGGCGCTTGTAACGCCAAGGTAGTGGGTTCGATCCCCGGGACTACCCATACAAAAAAAAAAAAATGTATGCACGCATGACTGTAAGTCGCTTTGGATAAAAGCGTCTGCTAAATGGCATATTATTATTATTATTAAACCTACCTACATTTGTCTAATAGTAATTCTTATTTTCATTGGGAAACGTTTTCCTACAGTTTCGCACTAATGAACACACCCCAGATCTGTCAGAGATCCTTCATTTCTCCCATATCGTCGACCACCGCACCACTCAATCACTTGTCTTTGTCTTCCTGTGCTCCAGTCTTGTCCACTAGTCCACTCTGGGCTCTCAGTGCCTGGCTGCTGGCTGAGATGAAGCTGATCCAGTGCTGCAGATCCTCAGGGTAGTCGGGACACTCCACCTGAAGACACACACAGAGAAGAGGACTGAGTGATATCCCATGCATCAAAGGCCCATCATATCCCCCCCCCCCTCCTTCCCCTCTCCTCCCTTTCCCCCCCTCTCCCTCCCCCCCACCTCCTACCTTTCTCTTGCAGAGGTACTGCAGTATCTTATCAGGGCTGCTGCGCATGACGTTCTGTTTACACCACATGACAGCTGCCACCAGACCGTCCCTGGAACAGAAAATAATCATACTGTTATATCATATATCATCATATCATATCATATCATATACTGATTCACATGGATGTAATACATGAAGCCAAAACAGGTTGAAAAGTAGGATTGTCTTCATGTCTGAACTCCATAAGGCATTACACCCAGCAGACACACCCACCCAGCAGACACACCCACCCAGCAGACACACCCAGCAGACACACCCAGCAGACACACCCAGCAGACACACCCAGCAGACACACCCAGCAGACACACCCACCCAGCAGACACACCCAGCAGACACACCCACCCAGCAGACACACCCAGCAGACACACCCACCCAGCAGACACACCCACCCAGCAGACACACCCACCCAGCAGACACACCCACCCAGCAGACACACCCAGCAGACACACCCAGCAGACACACCCAGCAGACACACCCACCCAGCAGACACACCCAGCAGACACACCCAGCAGACACACCCACCCAGCAGACACACCCACCCAGCAGACACACCCAGCAGACACACCCAGCAGACACACCTAGCAGACACACCCAGCAGACACACCCACCCAGCAGACACACCCACCCAGCAGACACACCCAGCAGACACACCCACCCAGCAGACACACCCACCCAGCAGACACACCCACCTAGCAGACACACCCAGCAGACACACCCAGCAGACACACCCAGCAGACACACCCACCCAGCAGACACACCCAGCAGACACACCCACCCAGCAGACACATCCAGCAGACACACCCAGCAGACACACCCAGCAGACACACCCAGCAGACACACCCAGCAGACACACCCAGCAGACACACCCAGCAGACACACCCAGCAGACACACCTGCAGGAGACGAAACGCTGCTCAAGGTAAAAGGCCTTCTCGTCCCAGACCACGATTCTGGTGCGCAGCTCAAATGCTTCCCCCAGGCACAGGGCCCGGCGCAGGCGGATAGTAGTGGCTCCCACCACCATGGTGGCCCTCAGGGCACGGCAAGCCTTAAACACCCCGTTACGACTGTACAGGGAGAACCTGGGAGAGGAGAACATTACACACCATCATCATCATCACACCCCCCCTGAAGATGGAGAACCTGGGGAAGTACAGGACGTTGCACACACATCATCCTCCAGGGGTTAGGAGCTACTGAGGTAAAGGAATCATCTAGGGGAATATGTTAAAACCAACAGAGAACTCAGCTTCCTCCCTGCCCTGGGACCCATCTAACCTGGCGAAGTCACACTCCCGGAGGTATCTGGCATTGTTCATGTGTCCCAGGTCGATATCGTGAAGCAGGACGCGTCCCGACACACTCTGTTCCCCGAGGACGTCCCACACCGGCTTCTGGAACCAGGCCCTGACCACCACCACCGCCCCCCGCAGGAAGTACCAGACATCCAGACAGGAGAACAGCAGCAGCAGCAGGCCCCCCAGAGCACACAGCAACATCTCCCTGGAGGGGGTGGGGAAGAGGTAGAGTTACACTGTTACACTACAGCAATATGGTTCTAGAGAGAGAGACCGCAGCACTGACCAGTACGAGCCAGAGAGATTAATAGTTTCAGCAGGTAGGCGGGGTCACCAGAGTGTAGCCAACTACACAGACCCTGATGGACCTGGCTGCCTGATGGACCTGGCTGCCTGATGGACCTGGCTGCCTGATGGGCCTGATGGACCTGGCTGCCTGATGGACCTGGCTGCCTGATGGACCTGGCTGCCTGATGGACCTGGCTGCCTGATGGACCTGGCTGCCTGATGGGCCTGATGGACCTGGCTGCCTGATGGACCTGGCTGCCTGATGGGCCTGATGGACCTGGCTGCCTGATGGACCTGGCTGCCTGATGGACCTGGCTGCCTGATGGGCCTGATGGGCCTGGCTGCCTGCCTGATGGGCCTGGCTGCCTGCCTGATGGGCCTGGCTGCCTGCCTGATGGGCCTGGCTGCCTGCCTGATGGGCCTGGCTGCCTGCCTGATGGGCCTGGCTGCCTGCCTGATGGACCTGGCTGCCTGCCTGATGGACCTGGCTGCCTGCCTGATGGACCTGGCTGCCTGCCTGATGGACCTGGCTGCCTGATGGGCCTGGCTGCCTGATGGGCCTGGCTGCCTGATGGACCTGGCTGCCTGATGGGCCTGGCTGCCTGATGGGCCTGGCTGCCTGATGGACCTGGCTGTGTTTTTTCTACATTGTAGAATAATAGTGAAGACATCAAAACTATGAAATAACACATATGGAATCATGTAGTAACCAAAAAAGTCTGAAAGAAATCAAAATATATTTTATATTTGAGATTCTTCAAATAGCCACTCTTTGCCTTGATGACAGCTTTGCACACTCTTGGCATTCTCTCAACCAGCTTCACCTGAAATGCTTTTCCAACAGTCTTGAAGGAGTTCCCACATATGCTGAGCACTTGTTGGCTGCTTTTCCTTCACTCTGCCGTCCGACTCATCCCAAACCATCTCAATTGGGTTGAGGTCGGGGGATTGTGGAGGCCAGGTCATCTGATGCAGCACTCCATCACTCTCCTTCTTGGTAAAATAGCCCTTACACAGCCTGGAGGTGTGTTGGGTCATTGTCCTGTTGAAAAACAAATGATAGTCCCACTAAGCCCAAACCAGATGGGATGGCGTATCGCTGCAGAATGCTGTGGTAGCCATGCTGGTTAAGTGTGCCTCGAATTCTAAATAAATCACAGACAGTGTCCCCAGCAAAGCACCCCCACACCATAACACCTCCTCCTCCATGCTTTACGGTGGGAAATACACGTACTGAGATCATCCGTTCACCTACACGCGTCTCACAAAGACACGGCGGTTGGAACCAAAACTCCAGACCAAAGGACACATTTCCACCTGTCTAATGTCCATTGCTCGTGTTTCTTGGCCCAAGCAAGTCTCTTCTTCTTATAGGTGTCCTTTAGTAGTGGTTTCTTTGCAGCAATTCGACCATGAAGGCCTGAGTCACACAGTCTCCTCTGAATATTTGATGTTGAGATGTGTCTGTGACTTGAACTCTGTGAAGCATTTATTTGGGCTGTAATTTCTGAGGCTGGTAACTCTAATGAACTTATCCTTTGCAGCAGAGGTAACTCTGGGTCTTCCATTCCTGTGGCGGTCCTCATGAGAGCCAGTTTCATCATAGCGCTTGAGGGTTTTTGCGACTGCACTTGAAGAAACTTTCAAAGTTCTTGAAATGTTCCGTATTGACTGACCTTCATGTCTTAAAGTAATGATGGACTGTCATTTCTCTTTGCTTATTTGAGCTGTTCTTGCCATAATATGGACTTGGTCTTTTACCAAATAGGGCTATGTTCTGTATACCCCCCCCTTCCCCCCACCTTGTCACAACACAACTGATTGGCTCAAAAGCATTAATTCCACAAATTAACATTTAACAAGGCACACCTGTTAATTGAAATGCATTCCAAGTAACTACCTCATGAAGCTGGTTGAGAGAATGCCAAGAGTGTGCAAAGCTGTCATCAAGGCAAAGGGTGGCTATTTGAAGGATATCAAATATATTTTGATTTCTTTAAGACTTATTTTGGTCACTACATGATTCCATGGGTGTTATTTCATAGTTTTGATGTCTTCACTATTATTCTACAATGTAGAAAATAGTAAAAATAAAGAAAAACCCTTGAATGAGTAGGTGTGTCCAAACTTTTGACTGGTACTGTAACTAAGAACAGGTTCAGCTTGAAAGGTGGGTTGGAGAAACCTGGTAGGTGAGAATGATTCATGGACCCGTTTAGCTGGAACAGAGTGTAAACCCATCGCCAGGATACTGGTGTCGAGGTCTAGGAAACGGGCTAATACATCTTCAGCTGAAGATAGATATAAAAAGATCACAGTTTAGCCTCTTACTGACAGCATATACATTCATCAAATCATATCTCCTAGTTTAGATTAGCTCTCAAGAACCCGAGTGGGGCATACCCAGCTTACAGCCGGCCCACCTGGAGTTCTCAGCTGACGGTACCGATCACAGCCGGTCCACCTGGAGTTCTCAGCTGACGGTACCGATCACAGCCGGCCCAGCTGGAGTTCTCAGCTGACGGTACCGATCACAGCCGGCCCACCTGGAGTTCTCAGCTGACGGTACCGATCACAGCCGGCCCAGCTGGAGTTCTCAGCTGACGGTACCGATCACAGCCGGCCCACCTGGAGTTCTCAGCTGACGGTACCGATCACAGCCGGCCCACCTGGAGTTCTCAGCTGACGGTACCGATCACAGCCGGTCCACCTGGAGTTCTCAGCTGACGGTACCGATCACAGCCGGCCCAGCTGGAGTTCTCAGCTGACGGTACCGATCACAGCCGGTCCACCTGGAGTTCTCAGCTGACGGTACCGATCACAGCCGGCCCAGCTGGAGTTCTCAGCTGACGGTACCGATCACAGCCGGTCCACCTGGAGTTCTCAGCTGACGGTACCGATCACAGCTGGCCCACTCGCAGTGGTGTAAAGTACTTCAGTAAAAAGCAGTTAAGTAGATTTTGGGGGTCTCTGTCCCATTAATACAGCCAGTCCACCCTGACGAGGGATCGTTTCATTATGCAGTGATCTATAGCTATATACCGTATTTAGCTTCTATTTAGAAACCTGTTTTTTAAATTCCACATCAAATAGTCTAACAATGAGGGAAAAAGTAGTCACCTGGAGGATAAATTCAGCCACTATTGTTAAACTCAGCAGGTTGTCTGGCTAATAGTCTACACAAATGGGCTGCAATATTCAACGTCAATTAAATCAAACCCAACTTGAGACTCCCCTGGTCTCCTGAAGTCCTTTTTTGTGTGCAAATGTTTTCACCACTGCCTGTAGGTCCACGTTGCAGGCCCAACTTTTCTATACTGACAACCCAGACATGGTGAATTACATGTCCATAAAGAGATCTACCAGAGATAAAGGACTGTTGATATTGCAACCACAGTATGAACAAAATATATATAGATTTTTTAAGCCCTCAATAACTTGTCCGCTAAAGATTATAATCTGTTTATCTGCCAATGTATTCTGTCCAGATGATTTGTCCCCAGAGCTTCCTATACAGTTAATGTCTTTCAATAACGTGTTGAGGCAATTAAGGTGAATGAAAGGCTCAATTAAACACAACTGCTGTATTTGAAGCAACGATTCCACCTTTTTCATTGTCAATAATTCCATTTTGCCCATATTCTTGAAGAATGTTAAGGTCACTGGTTTGAGACCACTAAATCAACCACTCCCGTTAAATAGTGTGATTGAAGAAAAATAGTTCAGAGGTTAAATTATTTTTAAAAAACATAGGTTCATTATCATTTTTACACACTTTCTACCTGGGTTTAGTCATTTTAGTTCAGACTGGAGAATTTTTCATTTAAAAAATAAATAAATAGAGTTGCACCCCCCTTTGCCCTCAGAACAGCCCTCTACAAGGTGTCAAAAGCATTCCACAGGGATGCTGGCCCATGTTGACTTCAATGCTTCCCACAGTTGTGTCAAGTTGGCTGGATGTCCTTTGGGTGGTGGACCATTCTTGAAACTGTTGAGCATGAAAAACCCAGCAGCGTTGCAGTTCTTGACTCTCTAACTGGCACCTACTACCATACCCCGTTCAAAAGTACTTAAATCTGTTGTCTTGCCCTTTCACCCTCTGAATGGCACACATACACAATCCATGTCTCAAGGCTTAAAAATCCTTCTTTAACCTGTCTCCTCCCCTTCATCTACACTGATTGAAGTGGATTTAACAAGTGACATCAATAAGGGATCATAGCTTTCACCTGGTCAGTCTGTCGTGGAAAGAGCAGGTGTTCCTAATGTTTTTCACACTCACTTTATATTTGAATGGGGAAAATGTGGCATAGTAGAGACGTTAGTCTTCAAAACCTGAATTAGATATTAACAAATTTACGCAAACTTTGAAGTTACATGCACTCTCACTGTGGACAACACAGACCAACGTTCAAGCGAAGTTATAACAAACTTACATGACTGTTTTGATTAGAAACTTGCTGGCTGAAATCAGCAGTGCACGTTGGGACTTCTTAGACTGAAACTCTGGTCTGGAGTTCTGTTGCTCTACAATGTCGTGATTCTGCGAAACACCTACAGAAATAGATTGGAAGAGCAGATCTTTAGCTATCGCTCTCCGTCGAGCAAACTATCCAGTCCAAACTTCCCAAGTCAATTAAAACCTATGCTAACTTTAAATAGTGATGTTACGTTTGATACCGGAGCTCCGAGGTATGCTGCGAACTCACTAAGCACTTTATTTCGAAACAGGCTTCTTCATCTTCTTGTTCTTCAGTGGCGTTTATCGGCGGTTGGCATCCAACGTTATGGTGCATTACCGCCACCTACTGTACTGGAATGTGGTCCAGAGACAGGGAGAAACTAAATCCTACCTGCCAGCCCCGTTGCTCTTAAAAAAGATAGCAAAATATTTGAAACTATATCTAATGACGTTCTGCTCAATATACTCTTTAAACTAATTTCCTGTATCCCCTTCTCCCTCATACTAGATCTCATCCTCTCTCTTTCCCTCTGATACGGCCCACACTGTAGCAATACATGCTCCACGGTCTCTATTTCCTGACAATAATCACACTTTCCTGATGGATGCTTTCCTATCACATTTAATGTCTTATTCAGCTGGCCGTGTCCCACCCTTAATCTTGTAAAAATAGCCTCCTCTCTTCTGTCCCTTCCTGCCGTCCTCCCCTCCTCGACTTTCCTCTGTACTTGAAATAAATCCCTTCCCTTATTATCTCTATTCCACTGCTCCTGCCATCTCTGCACCATCACTGTATATATCAGTCTTTTTGCCTCTGCCTTGCTCATTGAAACTTCAACATCAACATCCCCACTACTAAGTGCTTGTTTAGCCTGTTCATCTACTGCCTCGTTCTCCTCCCCCCCACATGGGCTGGGACCCACATAAATCTTATCTGAATACCCATCTGTTTAATCCTGCCATGGGTTTGTAGCACCTCATAAAGCAGGTCTTGTCTGCTACGTGAGCTAAAGGACTGGAGGCTCATTAACACTGCACATGAATCAGAGCAAATAACTACTCTGTCTGGCTTAATTTCCTCCACCCACTGCAAGGCCAACAGTATGGCCATCAGCTCCGCCCACTGCAAGGCCAACAGTATAGCCATCAGCTCCGCCATATATACAGCCAGATGATCTGTAATACGTTTCCTGACTTCCACCCCACATTCCTGCACTACAAATGCTGACCCAGTACGTCCTGTCCTTGGATCTTTTGAACCATCTGTGTAAATGGCCACAAAATCCTGATACACAGTTTCCAGACGTCTCTTAAACAAATCTGATGGATCAACCCCCTCCCTATCTTTCTGTAGTCTCTCCAACACTTCTAGATCAACTACTGGAGGCGGGAGTAGCCATGGTGGATTTACAGGAATAACTACCGTTGGACTAAACTCCTGGGTATTACCCACCCACCCAAAGCTCGTGTTCGGTCTTCGCTCATGTTCCCAGCATGCCTGTAAAATCCCTTTCACAGGATGAGACACCCCATGTCCTTGTAGGTTGACCCAATAATTCATTGCCAGCTGCTGTCTCCTAATCTGCAACGGCATGTCCCCCATCTCCACCTGTAATGCAGCCACTGGGGACGTCCGAAACGCCCCACTACATATTCTGAGTCCTTGCCCCTGTATGACATCTAGCCTTTCCAGTGAGGTCCGGTCTGCTGAACCATATGCTATACTGCCATAGTCTATTACAGATCAGATCAATGCAGCATACATGGTCTTCAATGAGGAACGCCCAGCCCCCCACTCCTTCCCCGTCAGACAGCGCATCACATTTAGCACCTTCTTACACTTTCCCACCACTCTCTCAATGTGTTCTGCCCAGGTCAGTCTAGTATCAAAGTATACCCCAAGGAACCTGAAGGTCCCCACCCTCTCCAAGTTTCTCCCATATAACCTCAAACATACCTCATCTCCCACCTTCCTCCTGGTAAAGAACACTGTTTAAGTTTTCTCTACAGAGAACCTGAATCCCCACATTAATGCCCACCGCTCTACCTCATCAATTGCTTCCTGCACCTTCCTGACTATGTATGGCACATTTCTTCCCCTCTTCCATAAGGCCCCATCATCTGCAAATAACGACCTCCCTATATCCGGATGTACCTGAGAGTAAACATCACTGATCATGATTGCGAACAACAGAGGACTAATCACGCTCCCCTGCGGTGTACCATTATCCACCAGGTAGCTGCCTGATAAAGACTTCCCCACCCTCACCTGGATAGACCTTCCAAACAGGAAGTCCTTTATCCAGTTGTACATTCTTCCTCCTATCCCCACAAAATCAAGCTTGATTAACAACCCCTCCTTCCACATCATATCATACGCCTTCTCCTCCTTCCACATCATATCATACGCCTTCTCCACATCAAAAAAGACAGTTACAACAGTCCTTGTTCCCCTGAGCCTTCCTGACCTCTGCTTCTAAGCAGAGCACTGGATCCATATCTCCCCTACCCTTCCTGAACCGGCGATACTAGCCCTCTGCTCTCCAGGAAGTAAGTAAGTTAGCCTCTCTGTGATCATACGTTCCATAATCTTACATACATGTGATGTTAAAGCTATTGGCCGATAGCGTGTTGGTCTCGTTGGATCCTTCCCGGGCTTCTGGATTGGTACCACTACTGCCTCCTTCCAACTGCCTGGTAGTTTCCCCCTCCTCCCACACTCTGTTGTACAACACCAATACCTTATCATTTAACATTTTAGTCATTTAGCAGACGCTCTTATCCAGAGCGACTTACAGTTAGTGAGTGCCCAGGCCCACCCATTGCTTACGCCACTGCATGCCAAAGAACTGTATACTAATAATTAACACCACCCTTCTCCACTATTTAAATCTATTTATTCCTACCTCATGCCTCAGCCTGAGATGATGGGACACCGCCACTTAACACTCCCTGTACCTCTTCTGATGTCAAGTCTCGCACACCCAAATACCTCTCTGCAGCTGCCAACACAACCTCGATTTTCTCCGACTTACGTTCCATTCCTGCAGTTCAATTAATAACCATTGCTGTAAACGCTAAAAATCCAATCTTACTGAAACATATATCACTTGTTGGTTTATCCGTCTGTACTGGTACAGATCTACTCCTCCCACCACTCCTCTCAGGATCCCTCCCCTTGACCCATCTTCCTCTACTTTATTCACTGCCTCAGCATATGGCAACTTCTGCACTACTGTAACCCTGCAAACCTCAACCAGCTTCTCTCGCACTGGACATGTCTGATCCCCAGCCCCATGGCCACCCCTACAATTAACACACACCACCACTTTCCCCACTGCTTCACACTCCTTAGCCTCATGCCCTTCTGCACACTTCTCACACCTTGGAATCTCCCTCCTACATACTGCTGCCACATGCCCATAAGTTTGACACCTGTAACATCGTAATGTACTCGGTACATAAGCTCGCACAGGATAACTTATATATCCTAATTTCACTTTGTCAGGCAAAGACTCAACATCAAAACCCAAAAGAACAGACAACGACTCTTCTGTTTCACCACTCACGCCACCCTGTCTGCGTCGCACCAAAACACGAGCATCACAAACACCGGGAATCTTCCCCTTCAGTTGGTCAACTTTCACATTTACCGCTACCCCAGTAATCACTCCTTTCAATGGAGCCCTTTTCTTGAGAGCGAAACAATTCACAATTCTTTCCCCCATCTGTTTAACTCTGAGCGCCTTCTCCCTCTGACCAATAGAAACACAAACAATTATCACTAGACCACTTCTGGTTACCCTCACCCTCGTCCTCCTGCTAGATATAAAGGGACGTTCTCATCACTGTTCCCTACTTTGCTCCTTTTTCCATTCTTTTGAACAATACTCCAATACTCCTTGATTCTACCGCCATTAGAATCCACTTCATCGTCCGCCTCCGCCATCTTTTCTAATCTGTCGTACCCTCAACTGTCACACCCACTCCTCGAGTTTCTCCATCGGTCTCGAAGCAGTGTTCCAACGCTTGTAACGCTTTATCAGAAGCACATGATCAAATGATGTCCGAAGCTTCGTTTTATAGAACAACCACATGATTGGTTTAGTATTGGTTTCCATAGGCTACACTGAACACGCGCTACGGGGTGTGGGACGTCATCTATAATCATTTGGCTGCTCTAAATTCTTTTGACCAGCAGGGGCAACTAGTGTACACTGTGCTGATCAAAGCCTTGAGTAATGAACCTATTTTGGACACAATTGTCTGTAAATGCTCAATGCTTCAGGAAGCTTCGTTTCCCCATCACTGAACTTACGATGTCTCCATATTTAGATCTCTTCAGTCCAGTGCTGGTTCTTGTTCCCATCAGCGTCTCGTCAGCAACACCGCTGTGAAGCACAGCGAACCGAAATACATAATTCCTTCGGGGAAGCTCCCAAGCCATCATAGGCCCACCCACTTGGGAGCAAGGCCCAGCCAATCAGAATGAGTTTTTTCCCCCACAACTTTATTACAGACAGAAATACTCCTCAGTTTCATCAGCTGTCCGGGTGGCTGGTCTCAGACGATCCCGCAGGTGAAGAAGCCGGATGTGGAGGGGCTGGCGTGGTTACACGTGTTCTGTGGTTGTGAGGCCGGTTGGACGTAATGCCAAATTCTATAAAACGACGTTGGCTTATGATAGAAAAATTAACATTAAATTCTCTGGCAACAGCTCTGGTGGAATTTCCTGCAGTCAGCATGCCAAACTTGAGACATCTGTGGCATTGTGTTGTGTGACAAAACTGCACATTTTAGAGTGGCCTTTTATTGTCCCCAGCACAAGGTGCATCTGTGTAATGATCATGCTGTTTAATCAGCTTCTTGATATGCCACCTGTCAGGTGGATGGATTCTCTTGGCCAAGGAGAAATGCTCACTAGCAGGGATGGAAACACATTTGGGCACAACATTTGAGAGAAATAAGCCTTTTGTGCACATTAAACATTTCTAGGATCTTTTATTTCAGTGCATGAAACATGGGACCACTACTTTACATGTTGCGTTTATATTTTTGTTCAGCATAGACATGGTTACGAGTAGCATTGCTTGTTTCCAGATACAAAAATAGAGCTAAAGTTGCATCATTGACATTGTAAAAGAGACGTTGCACTTCATGAAATCAAGATAAATCTGGCGACGTTGACAGACAGCAGTAGCCTACCACAGAAAGTGAAGACAACTACCCAGTAAGGTAGCTAGCTAGTATAATGTACGTACAGCGGCTTGCGAAAGTATTCACCCCCCTTGGTATTTTTCCTATTTTGTTGCCTTACAACCTGGAATTAAAATTGATTTTTTGGGAGTTCATATCATTTGATTTACACAACATGCCTACCACTTTGAAGATACTTATGTCATGCAATAAAATGCAAATTAATTACTTAAAAATCATACAATGTGATTTTCTGGATTTTGGTTTTAGATTCCGTCTCTCACAGTTGAAGTGTACCTATGATAAAAATTACAGACCTCTACATGCTTTGTAAGTAGGAAAACCTGCAAAATCGGCAGTGTATCAAATACTTGTTCTCCCCACTGTATTTATACTGAGATCATGTGACAGATCATGTGATACTTAGATTTCACACAGGTGGACTTTATTTAACTAATTATGTGACTTCTGAAGGTAATTGGTTGCACCAGATCTTATTTAGGGGCTTCATAGCAAAGGGGGTGAATACATATGCACGCACCACTTTTACATTATTTATTTTTTAGAATTCTTTGAAACAAGTAATTTTTTTCATTTCACTTCACCAATTTGGACTATTTTGTGTATGTCCATTACATGAAATCCAAATAAAAATCCATTTAAATTACAGGTTGTAATGCAACAAAATAGGAAAAATGCCAAGGGGGATGAATACTTTTGCAAAGCACAGTATCTGGCTATGATGTGTCCATCCAGAATGTCAACACAATTACTTTAATTCCAATAGTGTGTGAATGTCCTTCCATATAAAACAGCCCCAGTATCATGAAAGGTAATAGGTAATTGACCTAATGGTAAACTCTGAAATATTGTCATGTCTAGCATACAAAGGTATTCAAGTTATTATATTAACGCCACTTTGACATTTATGTTTCCATCGTTTCAAGATGTCTTAACCCTCCCGTTGTCCTAGGGTCAAAATGACCCGCCACTGTGTTGAACCAACTTTATTTAATTTTTATATTTTTTGGATCATTTGTGAGAAGGAGGCAGTGATACTTTCTTTAAAGTCTTACTGCCTCCTTCTCACAAATGATCCCCAAAATATAAAAATTAAATAAAGTTGGTTCAACACAGTTGCGGGTCATTTTGACCCTAGGACAACGGGAGGGTTAAAGCGTCAATCAGCAGTAGAAACAAAAACAAAGTGGTGTCCCCGCCCCGTACGGTGAAAGACTGAGGGATGGGCCTGGAGAAATTATACCACTCTCAAATTCATAGACAGAGCCATGGATACAAGGACTGACCATCCATGATATCAAGATAATAGTTTGCTACAGCCCGTCTGGTGTTCAACCTTCCCAAGTTCTCTCACGTCACCCCGCTCCTCCGCACACTCCACTGGCTTCCAGTTGAAGCTCTCATCTGCTACAAGACCATGGTGCTTGCCTATGGAGCTGTGAGGGGAACGGCACCTCCGTACCTTCAGGCTCTGATCAGTCCCTACACCCAAACGAGGGCATTGCGTTCATCCACCTCTGGCCTGCTGGCCCCCCTACCTCTGCGGAAGCACAGTTCCCGCTCAGCCCAGTCAAAACTGTTCGCTGCTCTGGCACCCCAATGGTGGAACAAGCTCCCTCACGACGCCAGGACAGCGGAGTCACTCACCACCTTCCGGAGACATTTGAAACCCCACCTCTTTAAGGAATACCTGGGATAGGATAAAGTAATCCTTCTACCCCCCCTTCTACCCCCCCCAAAAAAAAACAAAAAACAATTGTAAAGTGGTTATCCCACTGGCTATAGGGTGAATGCACCAATTTGTAGGTCGCTCTGGATAAGAGCGTCTGCTAAATGACGTAAATGTAAAAATGTAAATGTTTTGAGGCTATATAGTGTTTACATTTTCTTGGTTTCTTGGTTTCGTGGTCCTCTGTAGCTCAGCTGGTAGAGCACGGCGCTTGTAACGCCAGGGTAGTGGGTTCGATACCCGGGACCACCCATACACAAAAATGTATGCACGCATGACTTTAAGTTGCTTTGGATAAAAGCGTCTGCTAAATTGCATATTATTATTATTATTACAAACATTGGAGGAAAACAAGCTTGTATTTTGGGTTGTGACAGTGGTGTAAAGTACTTAAGTAAAAATACTTTAAAGTACTACTTAAGTAGTTGTTTTGGGTGTCTGTACTTTACTATTTATATTTTTGACTACTTTTACTTTTACTTCACTACATTCCTAAAAAAAATTATGTACTTTTTACTCCTTACATATTCCCTGACGCCCAAAAGTACTCGTTACATTTTGAATGCTTAGCAGGACAGGAAAATGGTCTAATTCACACACTTATCAAGAGAACATCCCTGGTCATCCCTACTGCCTCTGATCTGGTGGACTCACTAAACACAAATGTTTAGTTTGTAAATGATGCCTGAGTGTTGGAGTGTGCCCCTGGCTATCCGTAAACTTAAAAAACAAGACAATGGTGCCATCTGGTTTGCTTAATATAAGGAATTTCAAATGATTTATACTTTTACTTTTGATACTTAAGTACATTTTAGCAATTACATTTACTTTTGACACTTAAGTATATTTAAAACCAAATACTTTTAGACTTTTACTCAAGTAGTATTTTACCGGGTGAATTTCACTTTTACTTGAGTCATTTTCTATTAAGGTATCTTTACTTTTACTGAAGTATGACAATTGGGTACTTTTTCCACCACTGGGTTCTGATGGGGTATGACAGTTGAACTAAGCTCATTAGGCATTTATAAGTTGTATTCTTCAAGAATCAATGGATACATATAATTAATTAATAAGTCCAAAAATGGATGTAGCAACTGCTGTTTTCCCCTTTAATGTCTGTACATTGGACAAACTATCTATCTCTGCCAGCTGGAGAAGAGGTCAACCACCTCAGGTGTCAACTGCCTGTCTCTGCCACCTCAGGTGTCAACTGCCTGTCTCTGCCACCTCAGGTGTCAACTGCCTGTCTCTGCCACCTTAGGTGTCAACTGCCTGTCTCTGCCACCTCAGGGGTCAACTGCCTGTCTCTGCCACCTCAGGGGTCAACTGCCTGTCTCTGCCACCTCAGGGGTCAACTGCCTGTCTCTGCCACCTCAGGGGTCAACTGCCTGTCTCTGCCACCTCAGGTGTCAACTGCCTGTCTCTGCCACCTCAGGTGTCAACTGCCTGTCTCTGCCACCTCAGGGGTCAACTGCCTGTCTCTGCCACCTCAGGGGTCAACTGCCTGTCTCTGCCACCTCAGGAAAGAGCAGTGCCAAGGTAGTGACAAGGGAGAGGGAGGCAAAGGCACCAGTCAAGATCCAGGTGGGAAACTGCTGGCAGACCAGGGCTGCCCACACCAGAGAACAAAGAAACAGGCCTATCTTAAAAATACTTGTCTCACCTCCTTCCCTAAAAAAAGGCATACTATGCAATAAAATGTAGCTTAAGCTATGATATTGGATAGCCTATTCGTATCAAGTATCTATTTTCATAGTGTGAATGATGGAAAGTTAAAATTGTTATCAAATGATTAATAATTTTATTTAATTTTTTTAGTCATTTTAGCAGACGCTCTTATCCAGAGCAATTAGGGTTAAGTGCCTTGCTCAAGGGCACATCAACAGATTTTTCACCTAGTCGGCTCTGGGATTAGAACCAGCGACCTTTCGGTTACTGGCACAACGCTCTTAACCACTAAGCTACCTGCTGCATCAGGAAGGTGCCTGTAATGGTGTTCTGTAATGGCTGTATTCATGCTCTGCAACCACATTCTCTGTGTCTACATTCATAGGTCATGGACAGGACACACCAGACAGGACACACCAGACAGGACACACCGGACAGGACACACCAGACAGGACACACCGGACAGGACACACCAGACAGGACACACCGGACAGGACACACCGGACAGGACACACCGGACAGGACACACCAGACAGGACACACCAGACAGGACACACCAGACAGGACACACCGGACAGGACACACCAGACGGGACACACCAGACAGGACACACCAGACACACACACACCGGACCTAGAGCCATCTTGGGTGGTGTCACCCCAGGCTGGCAAACCTGGATAGGGTGCTCTTTGTGTTGTTCCCCAAAGTGACATACTGGTGAAATCCACCCTACTCCTGGTAGTTTATTACTGTATGTCTGCATATCATCAGTTTACCGTAATTCTATTTATAACTGCATAATATTTGATGGGTAGCCAGGCTTGGACTCCTTGTGACAGACAGTCCAACACCTTTGGGGTGTCAAATTCAATTCCTACTGGGTTATTTCCCTTCAATTTGTGTTCAATTAAGACCTAGAAAACCATGTTTGGAGTTCCAAACTATTAAGACCTGATAAACCAACAGACTCTCGCCCTTCCAGGAATTGAGTTTGACACCCCTGCCTTAGTCCTTACATCAAGAGGTCTGAGCATAACAATAAAATAAATAAAAATTGAGAAAATCTGCAATCAAAGTAAACCTAACCCAGTGACCATATTATTTTTGGAAGCCCAATTGATTCTGAATTTGGGCATTTAAAATGTATTGTTATGCTCAGACCTCTTGATGTAAGGACTAAGGCAGGGGTGTCAAACTCAATTCCTGGAAGGGCGAGAGTCTGTTGGTTTATTAGGTCTTAATATTTGTCACATGCGCCGAATACAACAGGTGTAGACCTTACTGTGAAATGCTTACTGACAAGCCCTTCAAGAAATTGAGTTAAGAAAAAAAATATTTTCAAAATAAACTAAAGTACAGGGGGTTAGGGGGTACCGGTACTGAGTCAATGTGCGGGGTACATGTTAGTTGAGGTAATTGAAGTAACATGTAGGTAGGGGTAAAGTGACTATGCATAGATAATAAACAGCGAGTAGCAGCAGTGTAAAAACAAAGGGGGGGTCAATGTAAATAGTCCGGGTGGCCATTTGATTAGCTGTTCAGCAGTCTTATGGCTTGGGGGTAGAAGCTGTTAAGGAGCCTTTTGGTCCTAGACTTGGAGCTCCGGTACCGCTTGACTTGGGTGACAGGAGTCTTTGACAATGTTTGGACCTTCCTCTGACACTAGTATAGAGGTCCTGGATGGCAGGAAGCTTGGCCCCAGTGATGTACTGGGCCGTACGCACTACCCTCTGTAGCGTCTTACGGTTGGATGCCGAGCAGTTGCCATACCAGGTGGTGATGCAACTGGTCAGGATGCTCTCGATGGTGTAGCTGTAGAACTTTTTGAGGATTTGGGGACCCATGCCAAATCTTTTCAGTCTCCTGAGGGGGAATAGGCATTGTCGTGCCCTCTTCACGACTGTCTTGGTGTGTATGGACCATGATAGTTTGTTGGTGATGTGGACATCAAAACTATGAAATAACACATATGGAATCATGTAGTAAGCAAAAAAGTGTTAAACAAATCAAAATATATGTTATATTTGAGATTCTTCAAATAGCCACCCTTTGCCTTGATGACATCTTTGCACACTCTTGGCATTCTCTCCACTAATTTGTCCAATAATTTGAAGGGGTGTCCACATACTTTTGTATATATAGTGTATATCACTGTGACCTGCTGCTGCTGTCTATCAGACTGTTTCTGAGTGAGTGAGAGAGAGAGAGAGACGTTGGGAGGCCAGAGGGGAGTGTGTGTGTTGAGACTGAGCGCTGCAGCAGGAAGCCAGTTTCTGAGTGAGTGAGAGGAGACAGGGCAGCACGTACAGGTGGTGGCAACTTGTTACCAGTAACTTGTTACCAGTTGTAGGCTTTTTAGATTGTCGTTATGGAGACACCTATTTCCAACCCTTTTCCACAAAACACATTAATGCGCTTGAACTGATGCGCATCAAGAAATAACGGTGACAAAGCACAGGAAAACGACTTTAGGCGCTCTAGAGCGCATTAGATAAATTTGCTCAGAGGTGCTTTAAACTGTATTCTAATGTCAGCTTTGCTTATAGAAAACCATATCAAGCGATGGGTTTTATGCATAGTTCTTGGTCCTCGCACTGTGCGCGAGTGGAAATTTCAAATGGAAGTTATGGAATTCCCTTGCGTGCTTCTGTTATGGGGAAAAGTCCACAATGAAACTGACATTAACTGTGGAGAATGATACATCTGTTGGCCATCAAGTAGCTTATTAATTTCCATGCCGTTGTAGACTAATGTAGCCTACCATTTTATACAATAAATATGTTGAAATGACCATATCACTGGAGTCAATGCAAATCAATTTGTGCCACTTGTGTAGCCTACCCGGAGCTGGCAAACCAATGTAATAACAGTTTGTTGTTGCAGCCTTGTGTTATTATGCAATTATTAATGGCCATTTTTAGTTAATTAAATTGGAAGTTATCAATTGTGATCATGGTCACAGTTCAATCGCACCCGCTGATCAGCTGTTGTTGAGAAAGAGAAAAGGAAAGTGGGATACCTGGTCATAGTCATCTAGTCTTAGTCATGTAGTATATGATGAATGGTGGCAATTATTGCTGTCAACAAAAGGAGTCTGCTCATACTGAACATTGATCATAAGGTTTATTCAGACCACAAGCTTCAGCATGAGTTTACAGACACACGTGGTCCGGAGAGCAGTGGCGTCCAATTCTAATGTCTGCTCTGTCCTATCTTCTTCGTTCACCCCTATTTATAACCAATGCAACAAGATGGGCTCCCTCTTCTGGCCAGTTTACAATACACTTCCTGTCTATTATATGTTACATTATACTAACCATTGTCTTGTGATACTAACATAACCAACATTCCATTTCGTCATGAAAAACATTTAACAAAGGCATAATCTTCAGATACGACATTCCCCCCTTTCGAGACGAAATAAACGTCTCGAAAACAAACAGAATAAGATTATGACTATTAACCATTTATCTCCTTGAGTATCTTTAACATTAAACCAAACACCTTCTCCTCTAGAGTGTAAATACCTTTCTATGAAATACCTGTTTATGAAGTGTGAATACATTACTATGACATATGAAGAAATCTCTATGGAGTGTAAGAGCGAAAAACTGTCCAGCAGCCATCCATCCATATCAATCAAGACAGTAAAATTCTCTCACGGTCCCTCTGCCCCAGGCAACCACCGTCGGTACTCCAGATAACCTCATTAACCATGTAAATGCATTTGAAACTATGATGTAATTAAATACACATGTAAACAAAATCCTATCCATAAATATCCATTGTACGGCTGGTCAACCCATCGAATCGTACAATGAATCTCTCCCTTCCTAGACCTTCTCTGTCCCTAAACATTCACCGAAATAAACAAAAGCATCTAAGATCCTCATCTGCATTCAATAACATCAAACATCATTCTACTAAAATCAATACCTAAGAATATGACACAATTATGTATTACACATCAAATATGTCTATATTTCATTGCAGACACTGGAATGTAGTCCACTACACTTCATCTCCCTGTAGTGTACTCTTCCAATGGACTTGTTGATGATGGAATCAGCCACACCCTCCTTGTTTCATCTCCTCCAGTCATATTCTCCCTTCATATTGTCTTTGTTTGAGTATTCCAATCTCCACATGTTCTCCCAAATGCTTCTGGAATGACAAGAAAATAAACGACCAAACAGTATCCTTTGCAAAACAACCACTTTCAAATTAAACCTCCATTTCACCTAAGAATTTAAAAAATGATACATAAATGATGCATGAATCACATTAACCTATCCCCCCTTGATTCATAAATCATACTAAAATCATACAAAAAAAAAATGTTTTCCTTGAAACAATAAAAATAAAATGATCAAATAATCAAAAAGGATATTTATCCATTCAGTAGTCCATCTAGACCCCCTCGTCCGTCTTCGTCCAGATCCGGAACAGTCAACACCGGCATCATTCTCCAACCTATTTCAATCTCATAGCTTCCTCAAAAGTCAGTAACATATTACACCTTGCTATCAAAGCTGTCATTAACCCATCACTGCCCCTACTGGCCTAATTGATCTTGCAACCAAATCCTTTCAAATGCATCCCTTATAATGCATCTATAACCCCAGTGATATTATCTGAACTATCTGGACTCAAAGTATAACTAATATTTATCAATATTATCTTCCCAAATGTTACACCATACCATGAATGAAGTCCCCCTTCTCCCTTAAACTTATTCTTCAATGATAGGCTTGAAGACTATGTCCTGTAACCATGTCTCTTTTCACCCCATTTTCAACCCTAGCTTCAGATTTCTGTATTGGTACCACTCCTCTTTTAATGGTAAAAACCTCATATGGAAGCTTAAACGTTGACCTGTAACAACATCCTATCCCCCATAGGGTAAGAATATACTCTATCATCACAAACCTACCAAATATCTCTAAAATTCCCATAGTCACATTGTCAGTCAAAAGCTAATCTTTTAACCATCAAAGTCCTAAGTAACATATTATTTGTCATTACTACCCTTAAGGTCATACTTATCCTAAGTAATCCTATAACATCCCAATCTGATCTTCCCATAAACACACCCCTTACCTCATATGTTTTATTAGAATAACAACAACTTTTATCCTCACTGGTTCACCTGAATACTTCAGGTTTCCACTGTTACCTGACTTTACTTTCCATCTAACAATTCCCATAGGATAATTCATTTACCCAAGAACACTTAAACCCTACTGTTCTGACAACTACATTATTTTATCTGTCAATGACTGTTGCCGATACCACAGTCATGACAAAGCATAACCCTGACCCAGACCCGCTAGAGGCTGCGCAACCGTCCAGCACGTCTTGGGCTGGCATCCCCAACAGACATCAACCCTCAAGATTCCTCACTGATTCTTACAGAATGAGTTAATCTATCTCTAATTTTCACAACAGAGGAACGAGCAGCACTGATCAGATGCCCCCCCCCCCTCCGTCATCAAAATCAAAAGACCCCATCCTGCAGCTTCCATGATGAATCTCTCTTCTCCATTTCAGATTAACCTATATTGCTCTCTACTACCATCTGCTCTACTTTTTAACCCTATTCGTAGTAACCTAAACCCCTGAGTCTCTCTTGCTGCCTCCTTTAATTTCAGAAAAGTTGTTGTCATCCTTCCTACATTTGCTATTACCATCGTATCATTAATCCCTTCCCAAAGTTACCATTAACGTTGTTGATTTAGTTGATGAATTAAAACCCTTAATTCCCTCTAGTGGGAAACTACCAACATCCTATTCGATTATTCCCTATTGGAGTGACTACTGTAATAAACTTATCCTTAACTCCCCTCTGTGACTGTGGAAAGTTTTACAGACCTCAACTCTTCCATTATAAGCATAACTTTATGAATTACATAGCCCTTTACCCAATAATTCCCAACCAAAACAAATTCTAATGCTTGCACTAGATAAGTACACATATTCTCCCTGACCTTTCTCTGTAACATTACGCAACATAAGTGAACAGTCACTCCTAACCCTCTTCTAAACTATACCTCCTTTTACTCCTGGTCCTGATAACAACACTTATTCTCCATAATTATCTCTCCATATGGGAGAAACGTCCCCATCCTAAACCCTAATAAGTGTTTTCCCCCTAAAATTGGTGCTGTATTGGTTCCCTTATAATCAAATGCGATATATTTATGACTTTAATACCTATCAATGTTGAAAGAGTTAAATTGCTTCTCTCTGTTGTTCTAATAGACTGAAGTGTTAATGTCCTTATTTACTCCTAGTTTCCCCCCAGTTTTCCCCTAAAACTTTGAACTCTTTCCTTGTACTTCCATCCATCACCACTAGTGTCACTTTTTCCCCAAATCTCAGTCCTATCTCTAAATCCCTGACTTTCAAACTTTTGATTACACAAAGTACACCTATAATGACCTTGATCTCCCTGCTGGAAACTGTAAATATAGATACTCAATCACCCTCAAATCATTCAGCAACACATACTTTCTCAATGCATCTGCTCCTAATCGATTTAAACTCCTACCATATCTTCCCACTAAACTTTAAAATGTCCTTCCTCACTGTTCTCTCTCTGTCTTACTACTAACTTTGAAACTTAGCTCACTGTCTCAGAGTTCCTTCACCCCTAGTTCTCCTAACTTATTTTAATCTAATCTTTTCTCTCATAACATTTAAAACCTTTTCCCCTGATTTATTGACAAAATCTCTTACCACCAAATTTTTAGAATATGTGATTGGGAAAGTTCCCCACCTGCTTCTGACTCATTACACACAGACTCGGCAAAACGCCTAACCCCCTTTTAGCCTAGCCTAGCCTAGCCTGAAATCCCTTAATGTAAGAATGTAACCCAGAATAATAATCACCCCTTTTAACTTTTCAGACAGATTGTCTTAGACAGTCTAGTGTACATCTTATTGTACAATTCAATTCTCTTCCCAACACTGCAATAACAGTATCTTCTAATATTAGTATGTCTATTTTGATTAACTGTTTTACTACCTCAAATCCCTATCCTAATTCGTTATCAATTAGTGATATGTTTAACCTCTTTAGGCCTAAACCCAGATAAGTTTTCCCCTATTCACTATCACTTCTAATGGTCGGTTGTTTTTACTTCAATTGTTGGCAATTTTCTCTTCTTCTCTAATCGATGCTCTCAGCTGATACCCCCCTTCTGGATATTCTAGACACTCTAGAATATTTAGTGTTCACCTGGAGAACAGGTGATCTTGAATTGCCCCTGTATCTTCCTTAAAAATGTTCTCTTGTTTCCTCCTGACTTGTTGCTGTGGATAAGGAACATCTGGTACCCCCCTTTGGCTGGTACCATTGCATTTGATATTGTTCAGTTGAAGCTGTGACAGTGATTGTTGATTTGGTTCACTCTGATTCTTCATACTTTTCTTCTTCTCCACCACCAGTTATAAGTTGTATTTGATTGAGTTTTCTTCGTCCAGTTCTTCTCGTTGTGGACCTATCAGTATTCTTCAAAAGGTTCTCTTCTAAGTTCTGTTCTTGAAATATCATCTTCCATCATCTTCTGTGCCAATCCTTGTAGGACAAACTCCTCTTGAAAATAAAGCACCTTTAATCTCCAAATCTTCATCGCTTTCTTCATCTTCAACTTCCATCAGAGATCAAATCTCTAGTATCCATTTCTTCTTTCCTCTCTTGCCACTTCCCTCTGATCACAGAGTCATATCCACCCATGCATAACCTCTTCATCATCACTCATCTTCTTTGACTTCCCCTTCTCCTTCACATTCCAGACATCTCCTATTGTTGGGATCCTTTTCTTCATCATCTTCTCTTCTCTTCATCTTCATCTTTCTGAACCTCCTTCTCTTCGTTTCCAGACATGTCAGTTCTTCTTACTTCTGGAGTTTTGAATTCATCTTCATCGTTGTTTCTGCTGATACCCTATCTATTATTAATCTATATTTCTGATGCAACAATCACTCCTGGATGATTATTGTAAACTGAAAATAAACCTCCCTAAACTCTACTTTTTAAACCTATCTTATCGCTGACATATTTTATCAATTTCTGTTTGAGAATGAAGGACAACTTTTGTTTCACTTGCCGGATACCCTAGCAACACTTTAGTTAAAGGATTACCACTATGCACTATATCAACCAATGTACTGACTTTCATAGTCCTGATAATTTTTTACCCACTTGTAACAAGCCTTTCTATTCCTTTATTGTGAACTATCCTATTTTAAACTATATAGGTTATATAGGCTTCCCCCCCTGTAATTCTTAATATAACCTAAACAAATCCATTAACCATCCTGAATAATCAAACCCAATTTTATTCCTATGTCACCAATTTATCCATTAGTGTTGAGTATATTACCACAACCCATCAAATGCAAGTAAATGCAAGTTAGTCATCTTCAGACTAAAATACCCATAAACAAAGCCTTCTAACCTTACAACCCTTCAATACTCCAATTCCCATAACCCCTTGCTCTATTAGCTCTAATTATCATAAATTTACAGAAGACTCCTCAATCCATCCTGGATTCCCAACACATCTGTAATTAAACCCCAGTGATGCACATAGCCTCCAAAATGCAATTTTTAATGAAATAGTATTTGCCAAGTCTATGTAAAATCGTCATAACATCACATATCCTGTTAGGGAAAGATTTTGTAACCATAATCAGTACCAAAACCTTTTTGACTTGATCCTCTGCCACGTGACGTGATCACTTCCTGTATCTCCTCGCTCCCCCTCTCTCCTGTCTCTCATGACAAGGGACAAAGACACAAGAACAGCTTTTAGTAGTTCATGCCATCACTGAGTATTTCCAACCATTCAAAATTCATTCGTTCTACATTATTCACTCTAAGACTAAACTCAGGACTAATTATAGATCGCCCAAAAACATTTTGCTTTTAATCCGTCATTTAATTATTTAATTCAATCTATTATAATCCATTATCCTATATTTAATTTATAAATTCAATAGGCTACAAAACAAGTTTCATCTTTAACCAATCGCAGTTTAAACTAGAATCATCGTGTTAAAATCTCTTTATGCGTATTTGTTCCGTCGTCTGTGTTCCTCTGTCTCCCCCTGCAGTTTAACCAATGTGTTGTTTTGCAGAAGCCCACGCATGCGCAAATATCATTTTAACCTCATGCTTGAGTTGCAGCATCCCATCGTGATGCCGTCTAGTGCCGTAAAACAAAACGTTCCCTAATCTCGTGCCATAAACTCCAACTCCCCCGTTCTGTAGTGTAATGTCGCAAAATTAAACACATGCCCATACATTTATTAAATAGATCGCTCCAAAACATTTCATTTAATTTTAATCGTCTTTTACTTTAATTAATTATACTCCGTCAACATATATTTGATTTATAACTTTACTACATCTCGCCAAATAGTTTCACGTTCGAACAACAGCCGTTTAACACCTAGGAGATTTTTCCCAAAATCTCTCTATTCTGTGACTATTGTCCCTTGGGGGGACCTATGACCCTTACCCATAATGCCGTGCTTTGTAGGCTTAGCACATAAACACATGTTGTAGTCTTAGCCCCGTAAAATCACACGCATGCGCACATCCCCTTAAGCCCATGCTTCCCACACAATAGACCGATAGCATTACGCTACAGCGTCACCATTATATACCTTATAATCACACAATTACACATAACAGAGCTCACAAAACATATAACCTGACTTACAAACACATAAACAAGTTTAAGAGACTTTCACCCGTCGCAACGGAATCTCTAAGGATACGTTAGCATGTAGCACGCAACACAATTAGCATGTAGCATTAGCATTTAGCTTAGCCTAAGGTACACTATAGCATGATTCACACTTTAGCCTTACAAAGATTAGCCTGAGCAACGATATACCACGTGGCCCAAAACAATCCAGCCTTAGCTTCAGCCTCTAGCCAACTGCAGCCTACTACACAAATCAATATCCTGCGCTTCCCTTAACATATAACCATAACCATATCCTTGCACATAGTTACCAATGAAATATAACTTAATCATTTTCCCTCTACTAAATCCTCATTGTCTATAGTTACCAATGAAATATAACTCCATCATTGTCCAACGTTACCAATGAAATAACCCCATCATTGTCTATAGTTACCAATGCAATATAACTCCATCATTGTCCAACGTTACCAATGAAATAACCCCATCATTGTCTATAGTTACCAATGCAATATAACTCCATCATTGTCCAACGTTACCAATGAAATAACCCCATCATTGTCTATAGTTACCAATGCAATATAACTCTCTACCGTTCCGTTTGCTCTAAATTTGTCATTGCCCATAGTTACCAATGAAATATAAATGTATGCTCTAAATCCTCATTGCCATCCGTTACCAATGAAATATAAACTTATCACTCTAAATTATCATTGTCTATAGTTACCAATGAAATAACATTTTAGCAGACTCCAGTCGACCAGCAACAACGCCACCCGAAACACGGTCGTACGGGTACACTCCTCCAATGTACATAAGCAGTAACAAAACCAACAACTTAGCTGTATCTAGTCGGGTCATGACTCCAGACCAAAGTCAGCCTGAGTTAGCCTGGCGACTCCAAATGCAGCAAAGAAGGATTGCATCATCCCTCCTGGCAAGCTCGCCATTATGTAGTATATGATGAATGGTGGCAATTATTGCTGTCAACAAAAGGAGTCTGCTCATACTGAACATTGATCATAAGGTTTATTCAGACCACAAGCTTCAGCATGAGTTTACAGACACACGTGGTCCGGAGAGCAGTGGCGTCCAATTCTAATGTCTGCTCTGTCCTATCTTCTTCGTTCACCCCTATTTATAACCAATGCAACAAGATGGGCTCCCTCTTCTGGCCAGTTTACAATACACTTCCTGTCTATTATATGTTACATTATACTAACCATTGTCTTGTGATACTAACATAACCAACATTCCATTTCATCATGAAAAACATTTAACAAAGGCATAATCTTCAGATACGACAGTCACCTGGTCATAGAAGGCATTAGATTGAAGGTAACAGGTCAGATTAGGCTACAGGTTAAATAAACAAGCCTATTCAGTTCATATGCATATTTTAATATTTGATTCAGTGATTGAAATTATGAACCCATCCTCAATAGCCTTTTATTTTATTTTTATTAAACCTTTATTTAACTATGCAAGTCATTATTAGCCTTTTACAGCAGGCTATTGGGTAATGGAAGCACTTATTACCTCGAAATCGCCTCGCTGTACATGTTGAATAACTTACTCTGTCAATTTGAACTAAGCTGCTAAATTGTTCATCTTAACATCTTGACTAGGCTCCTTACTGTAGGCCTACCAGGGTCTATAGGCCACCTTTATCTAGCTAACCAAACCATAGCAAAGTAGCAAAGTTGAACTACAATCATAAACCCAGATTTCAGTCAGGCCTAACCTATGTCTATTATAATGACCAGTCAATCTATAACGGTTTGTAGTCTCAACATCTGGCACATAATAACAGCACAATTGCCAGAAAATAGTCTAACATTCGTTTTTTTTAAGTTTAATAAGGAGGAATTATCTTTTATCTTGTGACATATTCACATTCCTGTATTATTAGTCACATTAGCTGGCAAAAATTATTATTTTGATGGAAAACTGAATTTTGCTTTTTAGGTTGATCAGAAGTTAAGTGGAGATTCCTTCTTAATTCGCTCGGTAACGTTATGGAAACAGGGTTTATTGGCTAAATGTGTCAACTCCTATCTTGCTGCGAAATAAAAAGGGCCTTATGGGCGTGTTTTGAGTAGTCATTGGCCTAGACATTTTTGCTGCACCTGGCAACCCTGTTCTGGATTCATGTTCATCAGCAACCCACTTGAGGAGCATGGCCAGCTTTATGCATTGAATACCAGTTTTCTGTAACTTTTCCAAAGATTAAGAGCCAGTATAATATCAGAAATTGTGTACAGTGCAATATGTCTGCTCAATGTAACACTGAACGCTACAAAAAACAGACACTAGATGGGGTAATTGTTCCAAGTGAAATGTTTTCATGAATATGTTTCTCTTTTAATTATTTCGAGTCTAAGGGGGGGGGGCTAAACTGACATATGGAAATGTTTTAAGATGGTCATAATATGGATCATATATCCTGGTGCCGACGAAGATGGCGGCCTCGGGACTAGCTCTTAGGAAACTTTGCGGTATTTTGTTTTTTTATGTAGTATTTTTTACATTATTAGCTCAGAAAGTGTTTTGTAACATTACCTACAGCCGGGAAAAACGTTTCGATATCAGAGCGACGGTAACTCACCAACATTACGACCAGGAATACGACTTTCCCGAAGCAGATCCTTTGTTTGCTCTCCCCAGGGCAACTGAACTGATTCCAGCGGCTGACCCAAAACATCGCCGGCGGAGGAGAGGCACTCGGAGCGGCCTACTGGTCCGACTTAGGAGGCGCGCACACCACCCACCGCTTCCAAGTATACTACTCGCTAATGTTCAGTGTTTGGATAACAAAGTCGACGAGCTCAGGGCAAGAATTTATTTCCAGAGAGACATCAGGGCCTGTAACATACTTTGTTTCACAGAAACATGGCTCTCTGGGGATATTCTGTCGAAATCGGTCCAGCCAGATGGGTTCTCAGTTCATCGCACAGACATAAATAAATATTTCTCCTGGAAGCAGAATGGCGGAGGTGTGTGTTTCATGATTAACGACTCATGGTGTAATTGTAGTAACATACAGGAACTCAAGTCCTTTTGTTCACCCGACCTAGAATACCTCACAATCAAATGCCGGCCGTATTATCTCCCAAGATAATTCTCTTTGGTTATAGTCACGGCTGTGTATATCCCCCCTCAAGCCGATACCACGACGGCCCTCAAAGAACTTCACTGGACTTTATGCAAACTGGAAACCACATATCCCGAGGCTGCATTTATTGTAGCCGGGGATTTTAACAAAGCAAATTTGAGGACTGGCTGCCGAAGTTCTATCAACATATCGACTGTTGTACTCGGGCTGCTAAAATCCTCGACCATTGCTATTCGAACTTCCGGGATGGTTATAAGGCCCTCCCCCGCCCTTCTTTCGGCAAATCTGACCACAACTCCATTTGCTCCTCCCTTCCTATAGGCAGAAACTCAAACAGCAGGTACCCGTGCTAAGGACTATTCAATGCTGGTCTGACCAATCGGAATCCACGCTTCAAGATTGTTTTGATCATGCAGACCGGGATATGTTCAGGGTAGCTTTGGAAAATAATTTGATGAATACACTGAAACGGTGACTGAGTTTATCAGGAAGTGTATAGGTGATGTTTTGCCCACTGTGACTATTAAAACCTACCCTAACCAGAAACCGTGGATAGACGGCAGCATTCGCGCAAATCTGAAAGCACCAACCACCGCATTTAACCATGGCAAGGTGACTGGGAATATGGCAGAATACAAACAGTGTAGCTACTCATTCTGCAAGGCAATTAAACTGGCAAAACATCAGTATAGAGACAAAGTGGAGTTGCTATTCAACGGCTCAGACACAAGACGTATGTGGCAGGGTCTACAGACAATCACGGACTACAAAAGGAAAACCAGCCACGTCACCGACACCGACGTCTCACTTCCAGACAAGCTAAACACCTTCTTCGCCCGATTTGAGGACAACACAGTGCCACTGATGAGGCCCACTACCAAGGACAGTGGCCTCTCCTTCTCCACTGCCCTATCCCATCTGGACAAGAGGAATACCTATGTAAGAATGCTGTTCATTGACTATAGCTCAGCATTCAACACCATAGTACCCTCCAAGCTCATCATTAAGCTCAAGGCTCTGGGTCTGAACCCCGCCCTGTGCAACTGGGTCCTGGACTTCCTGACGGGCCGCCCCCAGGTGGTGAAGGTAGGAAACAACATCTCCACTTCGCTGATCCTCAACACTGGGGCCCCACAAGGGTGCATGCTCAGCCCCCTCCTGTACTTCCTGTTCACCCATGACATGGCCAAGCACGCCTCCAACTCAATCATCAAGTTTGCAGACGACACAACAGTAGTAGGCTTGATTACCAACAATAACGAGACAGCCTACAGGGAGGAGGTGAGGGCTCTCAGAGTGTGGTACCAGGAAAATAACCTCTCACTCAACGTCAACAAAACAAAGGAGAGGATCGTGGACTTCAGGAAACAGCAGAGGGAGCACCCCCCTTTCCACATTGATGGGACCGCAGTGGAGAAAGTGGAAAGCTTCAAGTTCCTTGGCGTACATATCACCGACAAACTGAAATGGTCCACCCACACAGACAGTGTGGTGAAAAAGGCGCAACAGAGCTTCTTCAACCTCAGGAGGCTGAAGAAATGTGGCTTATCACCTAAAACCCTCTCAAACATTTACAGATGCACAATTGAGAGCATCCTGTCGGGCTGTATCACCGCCTGGTACGGCAACTGCACCGCCCGCAACCGCAAGGCTTTCCAGAGGGTGGTACGGTCTGCCAAACGCATTACCGGGGGCAAACTACCCGCCCTCCAGGACACCTACAGCACCCAATGTCACAGGAAGGCCAAAAAGATCATCAAGGACATCAACCACCCGAGCCACTGCCTGTTCACCCCACTATCATCTAGAAGGCGAGGTCAGTACAGGTGAATCAAAGCTGGGACCGAGAGAATGAAAAACAGCTTCTATCTCAAGGCCATCAGGCTGTTAAATAGCCATCACTAGCACATTAGAGGCTGCTGCTGCCTATTGAAATCACTGGCTACTATAAGAAATGGAACACTAGTCACTTTAATAATGTTTACATATCTTGCACTGCTCATCTCATATGTATATACTGCATTCTATTCTATAATATTCTACTGTATCTTAGTCCATGCCGCTCTGTCATTTCTTGTCCATATATGTATATATTCTTAAATTCAAATCCTTACTTAGATTTGTGTGTATTGGGTATATGTTGTGAAATTGTTAGATATTACTTGTTAGATATTACTGCACTGTCGGAGCTAGAAGCACAAGCATTTCGCTACACCCACAATAACATCTGCTAAACACGTTTATTTGACAAATACTGTCGAGGTCAAAAGTTTTGAGAATGACACAAGTATTGGTCTTCACAAAGTTTGCTGCTTTAGTGTTTTTAGATATTTTTGTCAGATGTTACTATGGTATACTGAAGTATAATTACAAGCATTCCATAAGTGTCAAAGGCTTTTATTGACAATTACATTCCGTTTATGCAAAGAGTCAATATTTGCAGTGTTGACCCTTCTTTTTCAAGACCTCAGCAATCCGCCCTGGCATGCTGTCAATTAACTTCTGGGCCACATCCTGACTGATGGCAGCCCATTCTTGCGTAATCAATGCTTGGAGTTTGTCAGAATTTGTGGGTATTTGTTTGTCCACCCGCCTCTTGAGGATCGACCACAAGTTCTCAATGGGATTAAGGTCTGGGGAGTTTCCTGGCCATGGACCCAAAATGTTGATGTTTTGTTCCCCGAGCCACTTAGTTATCACTTTTGCATTATGGCAAGGTGCTCCATCATGCTGGAAAAGGCATTGGTCGTCACCAAACTGTTCTAGGATGGTTGGGAGAAGTTGCTCTCGGAGGATGTGTTGGTACCATTCTTTATTCATGGCTGTGTTCTTAGGCAAAATTGTGAGTGAGCCCACTCCCTTGGCTGAGAAGCAACCCCACACATGAATGGTCTCAGGATGCTTTACTGTTGGCATGACACAGGACTGATGGTAGCGCTCACCTTGTCTTCTCCGGACAAGGTGTTTTCCGGATGCCCCAAACAATCGGAAAGGGGATTAATCAGAGAAAATGACTTTACCCCAGTCCTCAGCAGTCCAATCCCTGTACCTTTTGCAGAATATCAGTCTGTCCCTGATGTTTTAATGATGACGGCACGTGTTTCCTTGCAGGTAACCATGGTTAACAGAGGAAGAAAAATGATTTCAAGCACCACCCTCCTTTTAAAGCTTCCAGTCTGTTATTCTAACTCAATCAGCATGACAGAGTGATCTCCAGCCTTGTCCTCGTCAACACTCTCACCTGTGTTAACGAGAGAATCACTGACATGATGGCAGCTGGTCCTTTTGTGGCAGGGCTGAAATGCAGTGGAAATGTTTTTTTTTTGGGATTAAGTTCATTTTCATGGCAAAGAGGGCTAGGCTAGTTAGCACTGCCTTGTGTAAAAAGAGAGCTTATATTTCCAGCTAGCTACCAGCAGCAAAACAAATGACTCGTTTGTCATTTGCCCTCCTGAGTCCTGTTCCAGCTGGTCTAGGCCGCTGCTTGCTGGTTTCACAATTATTTTTCTCACTGTCTCAACTCTTCTTCAGTGTATTCCGGCTCAAATAAATATGGCTATGTTCCTATGTCAATCAATCAATCAAATGCATTTATAAAGCCCTTTTTACATCAGCAGTTGTCATAAAGTGCTTATACAGAAACCAAGTAATGCAGATGTAGAAGCACGTTAGAAGGAAAAACTCCCTAGAAAGGCTGGAACCTAGGAAGAAACCTATAGAGGAACCAGGCTCTGAGGGGTGGCCAGTCCTCTCCTGGCTGTGCCGGGTGGAGATGTTAAGAGTACATAGACGACCAGCAGGGTCAAATAATAATCACAGTGGTTGTAGAGGGTGCAGCAGGTGCGGTAGAGGGAGAGGGAGAGGGAGAGGGAGAGGGAGAGGGAGAGGGAGAGGGAGAGGGAGAGGGAGAGGGAGAGGGATAAGGAGGGGAAGGGTTGAAACAGCAGGTCCGGGACAAGGTAGCGCGACCGGTGAACAGGGCAGGGTTCCATAGCTGCAGGCAGAACAGCAGAAACTGGATCAGCAGCACGACCAGGTGGACTGGGAATGGGGACAGCCAGGAGTTGTCAGGCGAGGTAGTCCTGAGGCATGGTCCTAGGGCTCAGGTCCTCTGGGAGGGGAGAGAGAGAGAGAGAGATGGGAGAATTACACCAGATATAGACAGACGGACCCTAGTACCCCGGCACATAGACTACTGCAACATAGATACTGGAGACTGAGACAGCGGGGGTCTGGGGACACTGTGGCTCCGTCCAGAGTTACCCCCGGACTGGGCCAATCAGGCAGGATATAACCCCATCCACTTTGCCAAAGCTCCCACACCACTAGAGGGATATCAACAGACCACCAACTTACTACCCTGAGACAAGACCGTGTATAGCCCACAAAGATCTCCTCCACCACATGAGTCCGAGGACAAGAAGGAAGATCACATCAGTGACTCAACCCACTCAAGTCGAGTATAGTGGAAAAAGCCTGGCATGACGTGCTGCACCCCTCCTAGGGACGGTTTGGAGAGCGCGAGAAAGCCCGTAATCGGGTCAGAGGCTGAGAATCCCAGTGGAGAGAGGGGAGCCGGCCATGCATAGACCGCAAGGGTGGTTCGTCACTCCAGTGCCTTTCACCTTCACACCCCTGGGACAGACTACACTGAATCATAGGATTCAGTAAAGACTTAAAGGTTGAGACCAAGTCTGCGTCTCTCACATGGATAGGCAGACCATTCCATAAATTGGAGCTCTATAGGAGAAAGCCCTGCCTCCAGCTGTCAAGAGATTCAAGATAAAAAAACTTGAGTGTCGGGACTTCCCGAGTGGCGCAGCGGTCTAAGGCACTGCATCGCAGTGCTAGAGGCGTCACTACAGACCTGGGTTCGATCCCGGGCTGTATCACAACCGGCCGTGATCGGTAGTCCCATAGGGCGGCGCACAATTGGCCCAGCATCGTCTGGGTTAGGGGAGGGTTTGGCCAGGGGGGCTTCACTTGGCTCATCGCACTCTAGCGACTCCTTGTGTCGGGCCGGGCGCCTGCAGGCTGACCTCAGTCGTCAGTTGAACGGTGTTTCCTTCGATACATTGGTGCGGCTGGCTTCCAGGTTAAGCGGGCGGGTGTTAAGAAGCGTGGTTTGGCCGGTCATATTTCGGAGGACGCATGACTCGACCTTCACCTCCCGAGCCCGTTGGGGAGTTGCAGCGATGAGACAAGTTCGAAAAAGGGGGTAAAATATATATATATATATATTTTTATTTCACCTTTATTTAACCAGGTAAGCCAGTTGAGAACAAGTTCTCATTTACAACTGCGACCTGGCCAAGATAAAGCAAAGCAGTGCGATAAAAACAACAACTCAGAGTTACATATGGGGTAAAAAAACATAAAGTCAAAAAAATATAACAGAAAATATATATACAGTGTGTGCAAATGTAGCAAGTTATGGAGGTAAGGCAATAAATAGGCTATAGTGCAAAATAATTACAATTAGTATTTACACTGGCAAGAGATGATGTGCAAATAGAGATACTGGGGTGCAAAAGAGCAAAATAAATAACAATATAGGGATGAGGTAGTTGGGTGGGCTAATTTCAGATGGGCTGTGTACAGGTGCAGTGATCGGTAAGGTGCTCTGACAACTGATGCTTAATGTTAGTGAGGGAGATAAGAGTCTCCAGCTTCAGAGATTTTTGCAATTCGTTCCAGTCATTGGCAGCAGAGAACTGGAAGGAATGGCGGCCAAAGGAGGTGTTGGCTTTGGGAATGACCAGTGAGATATACCTGCTGGAGCGCAGACTACGGGTGGGTGCTGCTATGGTGACCAATGAGCTAAGATAAGGCGGGGATTTGCCTAGCAATGATTTATAGATGGCCTGGAGCCAGTGGGTTTGACGACGAACATGTAGTGAGGACCAGCCAACAAGAGCGTACAGGTCACAGTGGTGGGTAGTATATGGGGCTTTGGAGACAAAACGGATGGCACTGTGATAGACTACATCCAATTTGCTGAGTAGAGTGTTGGAGGCTATTTTGTAAATGACATCGCCGAAGTCAAGGATCGGTAGGATAGTCAGTTTTACGAGGGCATGTTTGGCAGCATGAGTGAAGGAGGCTTTGTTGCGAAATAGGGAGCAGATTCTAGATTTAACTTTGGATTGGAGATTCTTAATGTGAGTCTGGAAGGAGAGTTTACAGTCTAACCAGACACCTAGGTATTTGTAGTTGTCCACATACTCTAGGTCAGACCCGTCGAGAGTGGTGATTCTAGTCGGGTGGGCGGGTGCCTTCAGCGTTCGATTGAAGAGCATGCATTTAGTTTTACTAGTGTTTAAGAGCAGTTGGAGGCTACTGAAGGAGTGTTGTATGGCATTGAAGCTTGTTTGGAGGTTTGTTAACACAGTGTCCAATGAAGGGCCAGATGTATACAAAATGGTGTCGTCTGCGTAGAGGTGGATCTGAGAATCACCAGCAGCAAGAGCGACATCATTGATATACACGGAGAAAAGAGTCAGCCCAAGAATTGAACCCTGTGGAACCCCTTAGAGACTGCCATAGGTCCAGACAACAGGCCCTCCGATTTGACACATTGAACTCTATCTGAGAAGTAGTTGGTGAACCAGGCGAGGCAGTCATTTGAGAAACCAAGGCTATTTAGTCTGCCAATAAGAATGGGGTGGTTGACAGAGTCGAAAGCCTTGGCCAGGTCGATGAAGACGGCTGCACAGTACTGTCTATTATCGATCGCGGTTATAATATCGTTTAGGACCTTGAGCGTGGCTGAAGTGCATCCATGACCAGCTCGGAAACCGGATTGCATAGCGGAGAAGGTATGGTGGGATTCGAAATGGTCGGTGATCTGTTTGTTAACTTGGCTTTCAAATACTTTCGAAAGGCAGGGCAGGATGGATATAGGTCTGTAACAGTTTGGATCTAGAGTGTCACCCCCTTATTATGTATATATATTTTTTTTATTAACTTGAGTGTCTCCATTGATCCAAGGTCCTGGCAGTTCTGTGTGTCTCCATTGATCCTAGGTCCAGGCTGTTCTGTGTGTCTCCATTGATCCTAGGTCCAGGCTGTTCTGTGTGTCTCCATTGATCCTAGGTCCAGGCTGTTCTGTGTGTCTCCATTGATCCTAGGTCCAGGCTGTTCTGTGCAGACTCAGGACACCTGAGTTTTGAAGAAATACGCATTTTCAGTTTCTTTTTTTTCTTATTTTTTTATATGATCTTGATATTTTCGTCAAAGTTGTTCTTGAATTCATCACTGCTGAAGTTCTGAATTCCTCACTTGGGGAATGCTGCTTTTTAGTTGGCTTTGCAGCAGTATGAAAAATAAATGTTGGATAGTTTTTATTCTCCTCAATCAGTTTGGAAAAGTAGGCTGTTAAAACATCAGTAAGGGCTTTTCAATATTGCACTGTCTTTCCAAGCTAGTTGGAAGACTTCCAATTTGGTGGAGCATAATTTCCATTCAAATTTCTGGAAGCTTTCTTCAGGGCTCGGGTATTTTCTGTATACCAGGGAGCTAATTTCTTGTGATTTAGCTTTTTTGTTTTTTAGCGGTAAGACTGCATCTAGGGTATAACACAAGGTTAAGTTTAGATCTTTGGTTAGGTGGTTGTCTGAGAATTTATAGCACAGCTTTTGATGATCCTTGGTTGGGGTCTGAGCAGATTATTTGTTGCGATTGCAAACGTAATAAAATGTTCGAGACACAGACACGGTCTCAGTGGAGAAAGCTGAGCTGACTACACTGACTGTGCTAGTGGCAGACTGTCACGACCTCCTCCGAAGCTGCCTCCTCTCCTGGTTCGGGCAGGCTTCGGCGTTCGTCGTTACCGGCCTTCTAGCCACTGCCGCTCCTCATCTCATCATTCCATTTGTTTTGTCTTGTCTATTACACACACCTGGTTCATATCCCCTCATTAGTACGTGTATAAGTGTTCCCTCTGCCCCCTTGTCCTTGTGGGTGATGTTTATTGTGAGGAGAGTGTAGCTCGGTTGAGCTCAGTGTATTTTGTATTGCCGGGGTATATTTTCCCTGTGTGCCTTGTCAGCTTCCTGCCTCCTGTTTGTCTCCGGGCCTCTAGAGGTCATCTGTGTTCCCCTCTGCCTTAGTTCTTCCTCGTGTGTGTCAGCTTCCTGCCTCCTGTTTGTCTCCGGGCCTCTAGAGGTCATCTGTGTTCCCCTCTGCCTTAGTTCTTCCTCATGTGTCCTAATTAGCTTGATCCAGGTCACCTGTGCCTTGTTTCCCCTTGTGTATTTTAGCTGTGTGTTTTCCCCTTGTTTCTCACTTGGTTATTGCGTCCTGACTATGTGTCTCCTGCTTTGTCCCACCGTGTCTGTCCTAGTAAGTTGTTCAAAGTTATCTTTAGTTTGTTTTTCTCCCCTCGTGGAGTTGTTTTGTTTTGCCTCCTGTTTTGGAACATTAAATCTACTTGCCTGGAGTATTGCCTTGGGTGTTTCATTTGGGTCCTACAACACCTCCTCTGTGGCTAAGGGGTAGTACCCCCAGCTCTCCACATCTGAGACCGGAGTTTCTAGCCCGGCTTGTGACAGAATAACCAAGTCCATCATGGACCCAGAAACACTCAGTTCCCCGGACCTGTTGGCGGTGATCACTTGACATGAGGCTTCTTTCCAGCGCCATGAAGCCGTTCTCAGCCGACAAGAGGAGCTGATGGCTAGTCATTCTCAACTCCTGGCCGAAATGATGAGTTCCCTCCGCCAGCTCTTTGAACGCCTCCCTGGCCCTCTCCCTTCCCCCAGGTCACCCCCCAGTGACGACAGGTCGTCTCGGTTGGCGGAGCCCCGACTACCACCTCCCAAGCCCTTTTCTGGGGATCCAAGCTCTTGCCAGGGTTTCCTCACCCAATGCTCCCTCACCTTCGAGCTCCAACCCTCAAGTTTTCCCACAGACCGTTCCAAGATTGCCTACATCATTACCCTTCTTTCAGACAAGGCGCTCGCCTGGGCTTCTGCGGTGTGGCAGTCCCAGGAGGCCTGTTGTGACTCCCACGCTGCATTTGTAGAAGAGTTCAAGCGGGTGTTCGATCATCCTGTCAGTGGGCGGGAGGCTTCCAAGCGCCTACTGTCTCTCCGTCAGGGGCCCCGAAGCTACGGCAGATTTTGCCATTGATTTCCGGACCATAGCAGCAAGGAGCGGATGGAATGATGAAGCGCTGAGGGTCTGCTTTCAGGGAGGGTTATCTGAGCCCCTTCAAGATGAGTTAGCCACCCGAGAACCAGCTGGTGATCTCGAGTCCCTCATAGCCTTGGCCATCCGCCTGGACAATCGTCTAAGAGAGCGGAGAACGGCTCGCCGTCAGGTGTCTCATTCCCAAGTTCCTCTGAGCAGCTCTGTTTCTCCTGTTTGGACTCCGTCATTCAGAGCTTCCCCGGCTCCTGAACTGCTCCAGGATTCCCCGGAGAGCATGCAGTTAGGCCGTTCCAGGCTTTCTCCCAACGAAAGGGAACGTCGCATGAGGGAACGTCGGTGCCTCTACTGCGGGGTTGCCGGCCACTTCGCTCCACTTGCCCCGAGCTTTGGGAAACGCCTGTCCCCGCCCAGCTACAGGAGGGCTGTGATGGGGAGAGTTAGAGCGCCTCCTACTAACGCTGTCCTGGCTATTCCAGCCACTCTGTCCTGGGGGGCCACCAGCATCGGGTCCAGGCTATGATCGATTCCGGTGCCGCAGGTGATTTCCTGGATGTAACCTTGGCTAAGGAACTTAAGATCCCTACCCAACTACTTCCTCAACCCCAGGCAGTTACAGCCTTAGATGGCAGACCTCTGGAACCAGGAAAGGTTACCGAGGCGACTCAGTCCCTGCGACTTACCATCTCTCAACACCAGCAGGAGGAGACCTTCTATCTCATTGACTCTCCCGAGTATCCTATTATCCTGGGTCACCCTTGGCTATGCAGACATAATCCCCAGATCGACTGGCCTACGGGCACCATTCTAAGCTGGGGTCCCGCCTGCCAACTCACCTGCATGCTTCAGAGTCCCTCAGCCCCTAGTACCCAGTTTCAAGAGTCTGTTGACGTCTCCCGAGTCCCCAGTGTTTACCATCGGTTCAAGGCAGTGTTCAGCAAGGCCCGGGCTACTTCCTTACCGCCTCATCGCACGTATGACTGTGCCATTGATCTACTCCCTGGGTGCTGCCCTCCTAGAGGTCGGATCTTTTCCTTGTCCTCCCCGAGCACGCAGCTATGGACACCTACATTAAGGAGTCCTTGGCAGCGGCCTCATCTATGCCTCTACTTCCCCGGCTGGGGCGGGCTTCTTTTTGTTGAAAAGAAAGACGGGGTCTTAGGCCTTGTATTGATTACCGGGGGACTCAACAAGATCACGGTTCGGAATCGATACCCCCTTCCTCTCATGGCCACTGCTTTTGAGCTGCTTCAAGGGGCTTCCATTTTTACTAAGCTGGATCTCCGCAATGCTTACCATCTCGTGCGGATCCGGCAAGGAGACGAATGGAAGACGGCGTTCAACACGCCCACGGGGCACTATGAATATCGGGTGATGCCGTTCGGGCTCACCAATGCCCCCGCAGTATTCCAAGCCCTGATTAATGATGTTCTCCGGGATATGCTTAATCTGTTCGTCTTCGTGTACCTGGACGATATCCTCATCTTCTCGAGGTCACTGAAGGAGCATGAGGGGCATGTTAGCAGGGTTCTCCAGAGGCTCCTTGACAATCACCTCTACGTTAAGCCTGAGAAGTGTGAATTTCATGTTTCTCAGACTCAGTTTCTCGGGTTTATTGTCACTCCCGGGCACCTAGAGATGGATCCCAAGAAGGTCAAGGCGGTCCACGATTGGCCCACACCTGCCACGGTCAAGGAGGTTCAACGGTTCATTGGCTTTTCTAACTTCTATCGGAAGTTCATTAAGAATTTCAGCTCGGTGGTAGCCCCCTTGACGACGCTTACCAAGGGAGGAGGGACCAAGATTCACTGGGGTCCGGAAGCAGCAGGGGCCTTCGAGGATCTCAAGCGCCGCTTCACGTCTGCTCCGATTCTGGTGACCCCTGACCCAGAGAGACCTTTCGTGGTGGAGGTGGACGCCTCAGAGGTGGGGGTGGGAGCCGTCCTGTCACAGAGGGGTGCGGATGGGAGATTACACCCTTGTGCCTTCATGTCTCGCCGCCTGTCTGAGGCCGAGCGCAACTACCACGTGGGGGATCTAGAGTTGCTTGCGGTAAAACTGGCATTGGAAGAGTGGCGCCATTGGCTTGAGGGGGCTCAGCACCCTTTCCAGGTTCTCACAGACCACAAGAACCTGGAATATCTCCAACAGGCTAAGCGGATGAACCCTCGGCAAGCACGATGGTCCCTTTTCTTTAATCGATTCCAGTTCCTCCTGACTTACCGACCTGGCACCAAGAACGTCAAGCCGGATGCTCTGTCTCGAGTCTATTCTCCCGAGTTACAAGAGAAGCCCTTGGCATCGATTATTCCGAGGTCTAGGATCGTCGCACCTCTTCAGTGGGAACTAGAAAGAGGGGTACGAGAAGCTCTTGTCCAGGAGCCCGATCCAGGCGGTGGTCCTGCCGGTCGCCTGTACGTTCCTCTCTCTGTTCGGGCCGCGTCTTGCAGTGGGGTCATGAGTCGCCCTTGACATGCCATCCAGGCAGTGCTCGCACACTGGAGTTCCTCCGACGGCGGTTTTGGTGGCCGTCCATCAAGAAGGACGTGCAGGTCTATGTTGAGGCCTGCCCTGTGTGCAACCAGGGAAAGTCGACACGCCAGCGACCCCAGGGACTGCTCCATCCCTTACCTGTTCCTCGAAGGCCATGGTCACACCTTTCTCTGGACTTTGTTACGGGACTTCCTCTATCCCAGGGCAACACCGTCATCCTAGTGGTGGTAGACCGGTTCTCTAAGGCTGCCCGGTTTATTCCCCTGCCCAAGCTGCCCTCGGCTAAGGAGACTGCTGAGCTCCTCATGAACCATGTCTTCCGGATATTTGGTATTCCCCTGGACGTGGTCTCTGACCGAGGTCCCCAATTCTCGTCCCGGTTTTGGGGGGCCTTCTGCAGGCTTGTTGGGGCCACAGCCAGCCTATCGTCGGGGTTCCATCCAGAGTCTAATGGCCAAACGGAACGGATTAATCAGGATCTGGAGACCACCCTGCGGTGTATGGCGGCCAGTAATCCCACGTCTTGGGCCACCTATATCATTTGGGCTGAATATGCCCACAACACCCTCCAGTCCTCAGCCACCGGATTGTCCCCCTTCGAATGCCAGTTCGGTTACAACCCTCCATTGTTTCCAGAGGAGGAGGCGCAAGTTGGTGTTCCCTCGGCCCAGCGCTTTGTCCAACGCTGTAGGCGGACCTGGAAGAAGGCCAGGCGTGCCCCTCCTTCGGACCTCCCAGAGATACCAAAGTCAGGCTAATCGCCACCGCCGGACGGCCCCTAGTTTCCGAGCTGGTCAGAGAGTTTGGTTGGCCACTAAGAACCTGCCCCTTCGGGTCGAATCCAGGAAGCTTTCCCAGAGATACATCGGGCCTTTCCGCATTGCTAGAAAGGTTAACCCTGTGTCGTATCGTTTGGTTCTCCCTCGCTCCCTTAGAGTTAACCCCACTTTCCATGTTTCACTCCTTAAACCTGTCTTGTCTTCTCCCTTTGCCCCCCCACGCAGACCCCCGCCACCTCCCAGGATCATTGACGGCCAGCCAGCCTACACAGTCCGCCGGATACTGGACTCCCGGAGGGTCCAGAACTCTCTGCAGTATCTGGTGGACTGGGAGGGCTACGGGCCGGAGGAGCGCTCCTGGGTTCCAGCCAGGGACATCCTGGACCCAGGTTTGATCCGAGATTTTCGCACCCTGGGGCCAGGGTGTTCTGGAAGGAACGTCAGGAGTCGTTCCTAGAGGAGGGGGTCCTGTCAGCTTCCTGCCTCCTGTTTGTCTCCGGGCCTCTAGAGGTCATCTGTGTTCCCCTCTGCCTTAGTTCTTCCTCGTGTGTGTCAGCTTCCTGCCTCCTGTTTGTCTCCGGGCCTCTAGAGGTCATCTGTGTTCCCCTCTGCCTTAGTTCTTCCTCATGTGTCCTAATTAGCTTGATCCAGGTCACCTGTGCCTTGTTTCCCCCTTGTGTATTTTAGCTGTGTGTTTTCCCCTTGTTTCTCACTTGGTTGTTGCGTCCTGACTATGTGTCTCCTGCTTTGTCCCACCGTGTCTGTCCTAGTAAGTTGTTCAAAGTTATCTTTAGTTTGTTTTTCTCCCCTCGTGGAGTTGTTTTGTTTTGCCTCCTGTTTTGGAACATTAAATCTACTTGCCTGGAGTATTGCCTTGGGTGTTTCATTTGGGTCCTACAACACCTCCTCTGTGGCTAAGGGGTAGTACCCCCAGCTCTCCACATCTGAGACCGGAGTTTCTAGCCCGGCTTGTGACAGTGCCTGTTTAGTTCCAGTGCGCCTGTTTTGCACACTTGACTGTTTGATGCATTTCTGCGTGACACTGTATTCCGGAATAAGCTCTGTATTCTGTGATTTACCCTTCTGCGCCTGACTCCTTCAAATCACCCATCACACAGACTCCACTAAGCTGTCAGGCTGGCTAACAGCCTGCTGCCTGGCCTGCACCCTGTCTCATTGGGGAGGCTAACAGCCTGCTGCCTGGCCTGCACCCTGTCTCATTGGGCTGGCTAACAGCCTGCTGCCTGGCCTGCACCCTGTCTCATTGGGCTGGCTAACAGCCTGCTGCCTGGCCTGCACCCTGTCTCATTGTGGAGCTAGAGGAGTTAGAGCCCTGTCTATGTTGGTAGATAAGATGAGATTACCCCTCCAGCTAGGATGGGTCCATCACTCCTCAGCAGGCCAGGCTTGGTCCTGTAACACCCCTCCAGCTAGGATGGAGTCCGTCACTCCTCAGCAGGCCAGGCTTGGTCCTGTAACACCCCTCCAGCTAGGATGGAGTCCGTCACTCCTCAGCAGGCCAGGCTTGGTCCTGTAGCACCCCTCCAGCTAGGATGGAGTCCATCACTCCTCAGCAGGCCAGGCTTGGTCCTGTAGCACCCCTCCAGCTAGGATGGAGTCCATCACTCCTCAGCAGGCCAGGCTTGGTCCTGTAGCACCCCTCCAGCTAGGACGGAGTCCATCACTCCTCAGCAGGCCAGGCTTGGTCCTGTAGCACCCCTCCAGCTAGGATGGAGTCCATCACTCCTCAGCAGGCCAGGCTTGGTCCTGTAGCACCCCTCCAGCTAGGATGGAGTCCATCACTCCTCAGCAGGCCAGGCTTGGTCCTGTAGCACCCCTCCAGCTAAGATGGAGTCCATCACTCCTCAGCAGGCCAGGCTTGGTCCTGTAGCACCCCTCCAGCTAGGATGGAGTCCATCACTCCTCAGCAGGCCAGGCTTGGTCCTGTAACACCCCTCCAGCTAGGATGGAGTCCATCACTCCTCAGCAGGTCAGACTTGGTCCCAGAAAGACAACCAATTCAACTTTTGGGAGGGGCAGAAAACAGTTTACAACCAGCGATTAAGTTGTGCGACTCTGCTGTAGAGCTCATCACTCCCCCTAACTGGGAGGGGCCAGAGACAATTACTCGATGCCGACACATCTTTCTAGCTAATTTACATGCTGAAGCTATGTTGCTCTTGGTGACCTCTGACTGTTTCATCCTAACATCATTAGTGCCGACGGGGATAACAATATCCCTATACTCTCTACACTCACCAGTTTTAGCCTCAGCCAGCACCATCTTCAGGTTAGCCTTTACGTCGGTAGCCCTGCCCCCTGGTAAACAGTGTATGATCGCTGGATGATTCTTTTAAAGTCTAATATTGCGGGTAATGGAGTCGCCAATGACTAGGGTTTTTAATTTGTCAGCGCTAATGGTGGGAGGCTTCGGCGGCTCAGACCCCGTAACGGGTGGAGGAGAGACCTGAGAAGGCTCGGCCTCTGACTCCGACTCGTTGCTTAATGGGGAGAACCGGTTGAACGTTTCTGTCGGCTGAATGAGCGGCACTGGTTGAGCATGCCGACAACATTTCTTTCTAGAAGCAGTGAGGAAATTGTCCGGCTGTGGGGACTGTGCGGGGGGGATTTATACTACTACCTGTACTTACTGGTGGCACAGACTCCGTTTCATCCTTTCCTCCACTTAAATGCCCTTTCCTAACGATTGCATCTGAGGCTGGTCTTGCAACTCGGCTATCCTCACAATAAGGCGATAGTTCTCCTGCATATTGTGAGTACTGTGACTGCAATTAGAAGGCATAATGTTACTTAGCTTTTTCGTCCTGCAGATCCATGTCCAGAGGGTGAAAAAGTTAAATGAAAAAAGTCAAGTGAGGACCACTCAAAAAGAACATAAAAAAATGTTTAGTCGTCCAGTTTATCTTGCAAAGAAGAATCATCAGAAGCAGCCATTGTAAGTATTGGATAGCTCCTGTGAACCTGTAAACTAGTACCGCCCCCGCTTTGAAAAGCCCGCCTTCGAGGTTTTGAACAAGGAAGTAGGGCTCCCGTCAGGCTGTAGTCTTTACAAAGCCAGGGGAAAATGAGTCAACCTAGATATCCTGCAATGTCCTGGCAGATAGGAAGATCGTTGAGACAAGTCCAACGGCTCTATTGAACAAGGACAACCATATATACTCGCTGCTAGCGTGATCCTGCAATCGGCAAAACACAAAGGCCACAATAATTGCTACAAAACATGACTCCATGATCAGCAGGTTCAATCAACCAATAACATAATTGGCTTGGTTTTTTTTATATCTTATTTTTGCATATAAACCAAAAAACAACTTGATATTTCGATTTTCACATATGTGTGGGGTTAAATGTGGAATGCCTGTCATTGGCCAAATTCACAGCCACCACTTCCTGTCCTTTCAAAATAGGAGTTCACCCTTTTATTCTATTCATGTATTATCTACTAATTGATCTATTAATAGATATTCAATCATTTATTTTTATTATTATATTTCTCAATTTCTACTTTAGATTTAAGATTATAAGATAGTCACAACAATTATAGTGTTTCTTGACTTATTAATGAACTGCTGTTACTGTAAATGGTTAGCTAACTGACATATCCCAGCTACCTAGTTAACCAATGGTAATCTGAGACTATATCATTTCTGAAGAGGTGTCATTTCAGAATGAGGGGTACTGTAGCTCAGCTGGTGTTGCTATTCTGTCTGTCTAGGGCGGAGAGTGGAGGGGTCAGAGAATGACATCATTACATTTACATTTGAGTCATTTAGCAGACACTCTTATCCAGAGCGACTTACAGGAGCAATTAGGGTTAAGTGCCTTGCTCAAGGGCACATCGACGGATTCTTCACTCAACAGAGTGACAGTGAAGAGGTAGAGATTCAGATTAAAGACCTGAGGGTAGATCCAGCCACCCACAACGCCAGACTACACTGAATCATAGGATTCAGTAAAGACTTAAAGGTTGAGACCAAGTCTGCGTCTCTCACATAGATTGGCAGACCATTCCATAACAATGGAGCTCTATAGGAGAAATGACATCACTCAACAGAGTGACAGTGAAGAGGTAGAGAGCAGGGTGAGATTAAAGACCCGAGGGTAGAGAGACGACCCACACATGACTGGCCAGGCCACCACACTAGAGACGGCAGGTAGCTTAGTGGTTAAGAGGTTAAGAGTGGTTAAGAGCGTTGTACCAGTAACCGAAAGGTCGCTGGTTCTAATACCCGAGCCGACTAGGTGAAAAATCTGTCGATGTGCCCTTGAGCAAGGCACTTAACCCTAATTGCTCCTGTAAGTCGCTCTGGATAAGAGCGTCTGCTAAATGACCAATTTTTTTATTTTTATTTTAGAGAGACGACCCACACATGACTGGCCAGGCCACCACACTAGAGAGACGACCCACACATGAAGGGAACAAGGACAGAGGAAGCAAGGATTTGACAGCTAGTAACATTTTAAACAGTCCCTGAGTGAATGAGCGAGTGAGTGAGAAGCCAGCTTTGATACCCAGGCCCTGTCCAGAGACAACTCCTAGTAACTCTCTAGACACTTGTGGAGATCTGAGAGGGATTGATATGTGGTAACATGGTGAAATAGCCAAATCCACTAATTTGAAGGGGTGTCCACATACTGCTGTATATATAGTATATGTGCATATGTAACGAGATATTGCCTCAATTGCATATTTTAATAACATATTTCAGAAGAACAAAACATACAAAAACAAGTATTGTATTTGTCTCTAAATGGTTGATGTGATTACCCTATGAGGGTGCCTGGCCTTCAAAAGAATCTGAGCTTTCCAACAGCCCAGAATTATTACTGTACTCCCAATATTCAGCAAAAAACATTTTCAATCATGAAAAAGCAATTTGCCAACCGTGAGAGCGGCAACAAGACAAAGGAGATGATCGTGGACTACAGGAAAAAGGAGGGCCGATCACACCCCCATTCACATCGACAGGGCTGTAGTGGAGCGGGTCGAGAGTTTCAAGTTCCTAGGTGTCCACATCACCAACGAACTATCATGGTCCAAACACACCAAGAAAGTCATGAAGAGGGCACGAAAACACGTTTTCCCCCTCAGGAGACTGAAAAGATTTGGCATGGGTCCCCAGATCCTCAAAAAGTTCTACAGCTGCACCATTGAGAGCATCCTGACTGGTTGCATCACCACCTGGTATGGCAACTGCTTGGCCTCTGACCGCATGGCACTACAGAGGGTAGTGCGTACGGCCCAGTACATCACTGGGGCCTAGCTTCCTGCCATCCAGGACCTCTATACCACGCAGTGTCAGAGGAAGGTCCAAAAAATTGTCAAAGACTCCAGCCACCCTAGTCATAGACTGTTCTCTCTGCTACCGCATGGCAAGCGGTACCGGAGCGCCAAGTCTAGGTCCAAAGGCTCATTAACAGCTTCTACCCCCAAGCCATAAGACTGCTGAACAATTAATCAAATGGCCACCCGGACTATTTGCATTGACCCCCCGCTGCTACTCGCTGTTTATTATCTATGCATAGTCACTTTACCCCTACCTACATGTACAAATTACCTTGACTAACCTGTACCCTGCACATTGACTCGGTACCGGTACCCCCTGTATATGGCCTTGTTATTGTTATTTTTATTGTTAATTTTTCATTTTTTACTTTAGTGTATTAAGTAAATATTTTCATAACTCTATTTTCTTAAAACTGCATTGTTGGCTAAGGGCTTGTAAGTAAACATTTTCACGGTAAGGTTGTATTCGGCACATGTAACAAATAAAATTGTATTGGATTTTAATGGTCTGGGGCTGTTTTTCATGGTTCGGGCTAGGCCCCTTAGTTCCAGTGAAGGAAAATCTTAATGCTACAGCATACAATGACATTCTAGACGATTCTGTGCTTCCAACTTTGTGGCAACAGTTTGAGGAAGACCCTTTCCTGTTTCAGCATGACAATGCCCCCATGAACAAACTGAGGTCCATACAGAAATGGTTTGTTGAGATCAGTGTGGAAGAAATTGACTGGCCTGCACAGAGCCCTGACCTCAACCCCATCGAACACCTTCGGGATGAATTGGAACGCAGACTGCGAGCCAGGCCTAATCGCCCAACATCAGTGCCCGACCTCACTAATGCTCTTGTGGCTGAATGGAAGCAAGTCCTCGCAGCAATGTTCCAACATCTAGTGGAAAGCCTTCCCAGAAGAGTGGAGGCTGTTATAGCAGCAAAGGGGGGACCAACTCCATATTAATGCCCAGGATTTTGGAATGAGATGGTCAACGAGCAGGTGTCCACATACTTTTGATCATGTAGTGTATTTGTGTACTATAGCGTAAGTCGGCTTGGTTGGTTGTCTCTCACAGCCTGTAGTTCAGTTGGCTGGGTTCGCACTGCGTTGGCAAAATAGGCAGATAGATGTGCCAAGATGAAAAGCTCATCGTGCAAAAGCTGTCATCAAGGCAAAGGGTGACTATTTGAAGAATCTGAAATATAAAATATGTTTAACACTTTTTTGGTTACTACATGATTCCATATGTAGAAAATAGTAAAAATAAAGAAAACCCCTGAATGAGTAGGTGGTTGAATGAGTAGGTGTGTCCAACCTGTTGACTGGTCCTGTATGTTGTTTAGAGGAACATTATTCTACGCTAAACCAGACAGCCATGTGCTGTGAGCTCCTAAACCAGACCACCTAACCCTAACCCTAACCAGCCATGTGCTGTGAGCTCCTAAACCAGACCACCTAACCCTAACCCTAACCAGCCATGTGCTGTGAGCTCCTAAACCAGACCACCTAACCCTAACCCTAACCAGCCATGTGCTGTGAGCTCCTAAACCAGACCACCTAACCCTAACCCTAACCAGCCATGTGCTGTGAGCTCCTAAACCAGACCACCTAACCCTAACCCTAACCAGCCATGTGCTGTGAGCTCCTAAACCAGACCACCTAACCCTAACCCTAACCAGCCATGTGCTGTGAGCTCCTAAACCAGACCACCTAACCCTAACCCTAACCAGCCATGTGCTGTGAGCTCCGTGTATTTTGTATTTCCTGGGGTATATTTTCCCTGTGTGCCTGTTCAGTTTCTGCATAACTCGGTATTCCAGAATAAACTCTGTATTCTGTGATTTACCCTCCTGCGCCTGACTCCTTCAAATCACCCATCACAGAATCACCCACCAGACATGGAGTCAGCAGGAGAGAAACACATGCCTGGAGTCATGGCACGGGTCCACGAGCATTCGACGATGCTAGCCAGCTTGGGAGAAGCGATGGATCGGGTTCTCCAGGTCGTCCAACGCCTGGAGAGGAGAGGACCCGATCTGTCAGAACCAGCTGGGCGACCGGATCCAGCCACCCACAACCCAGCACCCAGAGGGATCCATAAATCCCGACCACGGGATTTCGACGGGACAGCTGCTCTCTGCCAGGGATTCCTCCTCCAACTGGAGCTTTACTATTCCAGCATCAGCCCGGCCCCATTGGAGCGGGAGAAGGTGTTGCCCTCGTCTCCTGCCTCTCTGGGAAAGCCCTGGAGTGGGCCAACGTGATCTGGAATGAAGAAGGAGCCGCGTTGGACAACTACGGGGAGTTTGCTCGCCTCTTTCGGGCTGTCTTCGATCACACGCCCAAGGGTCGAGAGGCGGGAGAGCGGCTGGTCCACCTGAGGCAGGGGACGAGGACCGCGCAGGACTTCGCCCTGGAGTTCCGGACTCTAGCAGCTGGGTCCGGGTAGAACGAGCGGGCCCTCATCGACCACTTCCGGTGCCATCTACGGGAGGACGTCCGAAGGGAGCTAGCCTGCCGGGACACCATGTTGTCCTTCACTCAACTGGTGGACATGGCCATCCGGTTGGACAACCTGCTGGCGGCCAGAGGACGTCCTGGAGGGGGCCTGCCCGTTCCAACCCCGCCCGACCCGGATCACGAGTTGATGGAGCTGGGTGGAGTAGCGATCCGGGAGAGCGGAGGACGACAGCACCAGTGTCACTCTGGTGGCACGAGAGGACATTTGACTGCACAATGTCGTCAGCGTTCTTTTGGGTCTGGAGGCAGCAGGCAGGGCACTCTCGCATCACCCCAGGTATCCAACACCCACACTCTGCTGCGCAATGTACCCTACCCATCCACTTTCCTGGTTACATTGTAGTTCCCCAGTGTAAGGCGCTGGTCGATTCAGGCGCAGCTGGGAACATTATGGACAGGTCATTTTCACACAGTCTAGGCATTACATTGGTTCCCCTATCCATTCCACTCCCCATCAGAGCACTTGACAGTCGATCATTAGGGTCCGGGTTCATTAGGGAGGTTACAGCACCAGTCACTATGGTTACGCACGAGACTCATCGCGAGCAAGTCACTTTTTTGATTATTGAGTCTCCTGCTTTCCCTGTTGTGTTAGGTATTCCCTGGTTAACCCCACCTTTTCATGGCCGCAGAGGGTTCTCACGGGGTGGTCGCCACAGTGTCAGTGTAGGTGTCTCGGGGTTTCCGTTGGTGCAACCACGGTGGAAAGTCCAGACAGTACCTCCACCGTGCGCATTCCCCCCGAATACCTCGATTTGGCGCACGCGTTTTCCAAAACGTAGGCGACCAAATTACCACCTCATCGGGCGGGGGATTGTGTGATAAACCTCCGGGTAGACGCTGTGCCTTCCAGGAGTCATGTGTATCCCCTGTCACAGGCTGAAATGGAGTGTCAGTGTTGATGTGGATGCGGTTGAGGAGTCAGACGCAGGACGCATAGGCTGAGTCAAACAAGACTTTACTAACTGTATAAACAATACAAAATAAAGGGCCTCAAAACAAGGAGGCGAGCGACAACGCAACACAGTGCGTCACAATAAACAAAGTCCAGAGTACTGCACAGGTGACACCAACGGACAGGCGGACAATAACACACAAACTAACGAAAACAACACATGAAACTTATAGGGCACATAATCAGACCAAACGGACACAGGTGTAACAGACAGACCAAACCAAACGCACATCGAAACATTCAACGGTGGCAGCTAGTACTCCGGGGACGACGAACGCCGAAGCCTGCCCGAGCAAGGAGGAGGAGCAGTCTCGGCAGAATTCGTGACATAGAGGCTATGGAGACATACGTCTCCGAGTCCCTGCACCAGGGGTATATACGTCCCTCCACTTCGCCCGCCTCCTCAAGTTTATTTTTTGTGAAGAAGAAAGACGGCGGTCTGTGCCCTTGCATTGATTACCAATCACTGAACAAGGTGACGATACAATTTAGATATTCTCTACCCCTCATTCCATCTGTGATCGCTTCTTCACAAAATTAGATCTCTGGAGTGCGTACAACCTGGTGCGTGTCCGAGAGGGGGACGAGTGGAAGACCTGGTGATGCCTTACGGTTTGATGAATGCTCCATCCGTCTACCAGTCCTTTGTGAACAAGGTGTTTCGGGACATGCTTGGGCGTGGTGTAGTGGTCTACATCGGTGACATTCTGGTGTATTCCGCTACGCGTGCCGAGCATGTGTCCCTGGTTCGTAAAGTGCTGGCCAGACTGTTGGAACATGACTCTTTATAAGAAGGCAGAAAAGTGTCTGTTTTTCCAACAGTCCGTCTCCTTCCTCTGATAACGCATTTCCACCTCAGGTGTGGAGATGGAGGGAGATCGCATTTCAGCCGTGCGTAATTGTCAGACTCCAACCACGGTAAAGGAGGTGCAGCGCTTTATAAGCTTTGCCAACTACTATCGGAGGTTTATCCGGGGCTTTGGCAAGGTCGCAGCTCCCATCACATCTCTGTTGAAGGGTGGGCCGTCCCGGCTCTGCTGGTCTGTTGAGGCTGACAGGGCCTTCAGTAACCTGAGGGGTCTGTTCACCTCAGCCCCGGTACTGGCCCAACCCGATCCATCACTACCGTTCGTAGTGGAGGTGGATTTGTCCAAAGCAGGGATAGGCGCGGTCCTATCTCAACGTTCGGTCACGCCACCCAAGCTCCGCCCCTGTGCTTTCTTCTCCAAGAAGCTCAGCCTGGCAGAGCAGAACTATGACGTTGGTGATCGGGAGCTGTTGGCTGTTGTCCGAGCCCTGACCGTGTGGAGGCACTGGCTCGAAGGGGCGAAACACCCTTTTCTCGTCTGGACGGACCACTGTAACCTGGAGTACATCCGGGCAGCGAGGAGGCTGAACCCTCGCCAGGCCAGGTGGGCCCTATTCTTCACTCGGTTTGATTTTACTCTGTCATACATCCTGGGTACGAGGAACGTGAAGGCAGACACACTGTCACGGCTGTACGACACAGAGGAGAGGCCCAGAGACAACACCCCCATACTCCCGGCCTCCTGCATTGTGGTGCCAGTAGAATGGGCGATGGACGCGGATATAGAGCAGGCATTACGCACAGATCCATCACCACCGCAGTGTCCAGCTGGGCTGCAGTACGTGCCTGCTCTTATCCGTGATCGTCTGATCT
>NC_059205.1:1894447-1899447 GCF_020615455.1 Coregonus clupeaformis | reverse complement strand
GGCGGCGTTGATTAGTTGTTGGGGGTGCAGTGGTTGATCCCATCATGGCTCGGCAGCCGCCGACCACCAGGCAGAGGTTGGATGAAGGTTCCGGACGAGTGACTGCAGATGGAACAAAACGGAGGTAAGTAAACAACAAACCAACAAGGTGCAAAAACAACAAAACTAACGCTAGGAGCTCTAAGACTGATACTCTGGTAAACCTACTGTTCATGGCTAACGATCCGGCAGGAAATGGATGTTAGGCCAGAGCCTAAGAAGGGTGATGATCAGGACCAGGTGTGCAGATTGCTGATGGGATGCAGGTGCGGAAATCAAGAGAGCTCCCCGGAGCGTTCCAGAACCCTCGGGAAACTGGAGATCCCGAGCAGAAAAACTAGTCCACAGGCAGGACCCGACTCAGACTGCCGGGATCGTTACAGTACCCCCCTCCGACCAACGCCACCGGGCGGACTCCCGGAGCGCCAGGATGGAGGCGGTAGAAGTCACGGATGAGGTCAGCATCTAGGATCTGTCGCCGCGGAATCCAACTCCTCTCTTCAGGACCATACCCCTCCCAGTCCACGAGATACTGGAAACCCCGGCCCCGCCGTCTGGAATCCATGATGCGTCGCACCGTGTAGGCAGGACCACCTCCGATCATCCGAGGAGGAGGAGGAGGAGGCGGAGGAGGCAACAGAGGACTGAGGGAAAACAGGCTTGAGGCAGGAGACATGAAAGGTGGGATGGACTCTGAGCGTCCTCGGGAGTTTGAGTCGAACTGCCACCGGATTGATCACCTTCTCCACCACAAACGGACCAATGAACTTCGGTAACAACTTCCTAGACTCAGTCCGTAAAGGAAGATCCCGTGTGGCCAACCAGACCCTATCTCCGATGGTGTAGGTGGGAGCGGGGATCCGGCGACGATTCGCCTGGAGCTGATACCGGTCCGAAACTCTAAGGAGTGCCTTTCTGGCCCGATGCCAGGTCCGGTGGCAACAACGAATATGGGCTTGAACAGAAGGCACTGAGAGCTCCTTCTCCTGAGAAGGGAACAAGGGAGGTTGGTAGCCATACAGGCACTGGAAGGGAGACATCCCAGTGGCAGATGTAGGGAGAGTATTGTGGGCATACTCAACCCAAGGCAACTGAGAGACCCAGGAGGTGGGGTTGGAAGAGGCCAGGCAGCGTAGCGTGGATTCCATCTTCTGGTTGGCTCTCTCCGCCTGACCATTAGATTGGGGGTGAAAACCAGATGTGAGACTGACTGTAGCTCCAATGGCCAAACAGAAGGACTTCCAGACAGCAGAGGTAAACTGAGGGCCACGGTCGGAAAGCGATATCACTGGGCAACCCGTGGACCCTGAAAACCTCCCCTAACCAGGATCTCGGACGTCTCCGAGGCAGAGGAAGCTTGGCAATTGGCACAAAGTGGGCGAACTTGCTGAATCTGTCCACGATAGTCAGAACGACCGTGTTCCCCTCAGAAGCGGGCAACCCAGTGACAAAGTCCAGGGGCCAGATGCGACCATGGTCGCCGGGGAATAGGAAGGGGGTGAAGTAGTCCAGAGCTGGGCCGATTGGTACTCTTATTCTGCGCACACACTGGACAGGCAGCAACATAACCCCGAGTATCCTCGGCCATGGCAGGCCACCAAAAACGTCTGCGAAGAAACGCCATCGTCCGAGCCACGCCAGGGTGACAAGCCATCTTGCTGGCGTGGGACCATTTGAGGACCGCAGGGACGAACCGACTCAGGCACAAACAACCGATCGGGTGGACCGTTACGGGACCGGGCTGCGTCGAAGAGCCGCCATCACCTCCTCCTCAATCTTCCACCTAACAGCTCCCACGACGCAGTTCCGGGGGAGAATTGTCTCGGTCTTGGACCCACTCTCCTCCGTCTTGGAGAACATCCGAGACAAGGCGTCCGCCTTGCCGTTCTTAGATCCAGGTCGGAACGTCAGGGAAAAAATTGAATCGTCCGAAAAACAACGACCACCTGGCCTGACGGGAGTTGAGACGTCTAGCCGATTGCACGTAAGCAAGATTCTTGTGGTCAGTCCAGACAATAAACGGTTGCTCCGCCCCTCCAACCAGTGGCGCCACTCCTCCAAGGCAAGTTTCACCGCGAGAAGCTCCCGGTTACCCACATCGTAATTCCTCTCCGCAGGCGAAGGCGACGAGAGTAGTAGGCGCAGGGATGGAGTTTACTGTCCGTGGAGCATCGCTGCGACAGGATGGCGCCAACTCCCACATCAGACGCGTCCACTTCAACGACGAACTGACGGGCCGTGTCCGGTTGAGAGAGAGATCGGTGCGTTGGTGAATCGCCTCTTCAAATCCAGAAACGCTCGATCCGCCTCCGGATTCCACTTGAAGCTCCTGATACTGGAAGTCAAGGCAGTTAACGGAGCGGCCACACGGCTGTAATCCCGGATGAATCTGCGGTAGAAATTCGCAAACCCCAAAAAATCTCTGGAGCTGCAATCTCGTACCGGGCTGGGCCCATTCCAGAACCGCTCTAACCTTCTCCTGGTCCATCCTAATCTCTCCCCTGGAGATGATGTACCCGAGAAAGGATGTCGTGTGGGCGTGAAACTCGCACTTCTCGGCCTTCACGAACAGGCGATTCTCCAACAATCGCTGCAGAACCTGCCGGACATGCTGGACGTGGTCGGGAAGGTTCCTTCGAGAAGATCAGAATGTCATCCAGGTAAACAAACACAAAGAGACCGATCATATCTCTCAGGACGTCGTTCACCATACTCTGGAATACCGCTGGAGCATTGGTCAGTCAAAACGGCATCACCTGATACTCGAAGTGACCCATCGGTGTATTGAAACCCGTCAACCACTCGTCTCCCTCTCTGATCCGGACCATGCGATACGCATTGCGTAGGTCTAGCTTGGTGAACACCGTAGCACCCTGTAAGGAGTCGAAGGCAGAACTCATCAAGGGCAGGGGATACTTGTTCTTGACCGTGATGTCATTCAACCCCCCGATAATCAATACACGGTCGAAGAGAGCCATCCTTCTTACCCACAAAGAAGAATCCGCCCCCCAGGGGGTGATGACGAGGGACGAACGAGACCAGCAGCTAGGGACTCCTTGATGTAGGTCTCCAAAGCCTCACGTTCAGGGCGGGAGATACTGTATAACCTTCCCTTGGGGTAGACAGCTCCAGGGAACAGGTTGATGGCACAATCATATGGTCGGTGGGGAGGGAGTGACAGAGCCTTCTGCTTACTGAACACTTCCCCCAAATCGTGATATGTCTCGGGAACCAGGGACAAATCTGGGGGTTTAGCCTCAATCACCTGACTGGGAACCGAATGGGGACAGGCAGTCTTGAGACAGTTAGCATGACAATCAAGGCTCCAACTTCGTTACCTTGCCCGTCACCCAATCGAACGTGGGATTGTGTTCCTTCAGCCAGGGGTATCCAAGGACCAGAGGAACATGGGAAGACGGCAGAATGAAGAATGAAATCATCTCCGAATGATTCCCCCGACAACAGCATCTTAACCGGTTCAGTCCTCATCGTGATACGTGCCAGACTACTGCCGTTCAGAGTGGTCGCTTCAATGGCTTCCGGCAATTGCTCCTTGGAAAGCCCCAGCTGTTCCACCAACTTCGGCATCAAGAAAGCTTCCATCGGCACCTGAATCGATAAAAGCGTTAATCGCTAAGCTCTGATTCCTGTTCACAAGGGTAGCCGGGAAACGGGGTCTGACAGAGGTACTGAGAGGTTGAAACTGGCTCGCTAAAAGTCCTCCCAACTTTAGCGAGCCGGGCAGTTTGACGACCGCCGGGAACAAGTGGAGATGTAATGTCCCGAGCTACCACAGTAGAGGCAGCAGTTGGTCTTACGTCTATGTTGACGCTCCTCCTTGGTTAACCCGTGCCGCCCCACTTGCATGGGTTCAGAATCGGGAGAGAGGACCTCTCCACTAATCCTTTGTGGTGGAGAATGATCGACGTGTTCTGGTCCACCACCCGACCCGACTGGGAACTGAGAAGCTGATCGATTGGGCGGACCCCATTGCTTCTCCCTCCTTCGCTCTCGGACTCGATTATCCACCCGAATAGACAAGGCTACCAAGCTGTCCAGGTCACTAGGCTCGGATAGGAGATCAACTCATCCTTGAGCTGCTCCGACAGACCCTGGTAAAAGGCCGCTTGCAGAGACTCCTCATTCCACCCACTCTCCACAGCCAACGTCTTGAACTCGATCACGAAGTCGGCCACGCTGCGAGTTCCTTGGTGAAGCGAAAACAGGCGCCTAGCTGCGTCCCTCCCTCGGACGGAATGGTCGAAGAGCTTCCTCATCTCGGCCGTGAACCCCTGGTATGAAGCCATGCAGGGGTCTTGTCGTTCCCAAACGGCTGAAGCCCACTCCAGCGCTCGACCACGCAGCAACTCAATCACAAAGGCTATCCTAGCCTTGTCTGTGGCATAAGAGTAGGGCTGTAGATCGAACACTAACCCACACTGCATAAGGAAAGAACGGCATCTTCCCAGCTCCCCCTCATATTTATCCGGCGTCGGAACCTTGGGCTCACGGAAGGACACAGCTCCAGACGCGGCAGGCGAGATGGGTGAAACCGGTAGTGGATCCTCCACCGGAAACTTGCGCTGGTTCTGGACCTCCGTCAGAACGGTAGAAAGGTTCAGAACTGACAACGCTATCTCCTGTAGTGCCGTGCTATGTTGTCCCAACATCTTCTCCTGATGGGAAATGGCATGGCGAACAGAGTCCAGGTCCGCTGGGTTCATTACTGGCCGGATCGTTCTGTCACGAGTTACAAAGCCAGAACCCAGAAGCAGACCAGGACAAGGTAAGTTGAAACGAAGGTGAGTGTTTATTTACAAATTCAAGAGTGATGCTGAATAATCCAGGGAACAGAGCGGGCGGCGTTGATTAGTTGTTGGGGGTGCAGTGGTTGATCCCATCATGGCTCGGCAGCCGCCGACCACCAGGCAGAGGTTGGATGAAGGTTCCGGACGAGTGAC